>NC_058376.1:94162628-94465406 GCF_018350175.1 Felis catus | reverse complement strand
ATTTTCCATTTCCACTGTTCTTTATTCCTTCATTATGTTAAATTGTCACATGGCATCAGTTTCCTTCTGCCCAAAGAATTTCCTTTAACATTTCTTGTAGTAGAGCTCTTCTGGCTTTTGTTTGTATGAAAAAGCATGTATTTTGCCTTTGTTTTTGAAAGATTTTTTTCAATAGGTATAAAAGTCTAGGTTGACTGTTGTGCTTTCCCTTAGTGCTTTAAAGATGTTACTCCATGGTCTTCTGGCTGCATAGTTTCCAACAGGACATGTGTTCTTATTCTAGCTTGTTTCTTTTCTCTGGCTGCTCTTTATCACTGTTTTTCAGCGAGTTAATTATAATGTGCCCTGTATAGTTTTCTTTCTGTTTATTCTGTTCAAAGTTCATTGAGATTTTTGAATCTGTATGTTTGCTGTTTTTATTAAATTTTAGAGATTTTCAACCATTATTTCTTCAAATACCTTAAGTTTTCCCTCTCTCCTCTCTTCTTGGAACTCCACTTACAATATGCTAGGCCACTTGGTATTTTTGCAAAGGTCTCTGTTCATTTTTTTTAAATCATTTTTCTTTTTTTAATTATTTTTTTAGTTTTTAAAATTTTTAAAACAACTTTTTAAGTAATCTCTACACCCAACATGAGGCTCAAACTTACAACCCCAAAGTCAATAGTTGCATTCTCTACCAAATGAGCCAGCCAAGTGCCCCCAAAAATCCTTTGCTTTTTGTGTTTCATTTAGATTAATTTATAGTCTTAGGTATTCATGTTTGCTATTTTTTTCATTTTGTAGTATCTAATATACCCAGAGTGGTTTTTTTTAATATCATATTTTTTTCTCTAGAAGTTCTGCTAAACTCTTCTTTTTATATCTTCCATTCCTCTTATCATTATATTCATGTTTTCCTTTCCTTTACATTATTGAGCACATGAAGTATATTTCTAATAACTATTTTAGTTTTTTTCTTTGAATTCCACCCTCTATGTCATTTATGGACTTGTTTGTATTGATTTATTATTATCATTTTTCTGCTTTTTTTCATGCATGGCAATTGTTTAAAATTAGATAACAGACGTGAATTTTTTTTGTTTATGGGTGCTGAGTTTTGTTTCATTCTTTTAAATAATTGTGGACTTTGTTCTGACATGCAATTGACTTACCTGGAAGCAGTTTGATTCTGTCAAGGCTTTCTTTTAAGCTTTGTTTGGCTGGGTCCAAAGAAGTCTTTGCTTTAGGATAATTTAGTCCCACTGAGAAGGCAACACCTTCTGAGGGTTCTACTGAATGTGCTGTGTATTATATGATCTTCCTGCTTTAATAGGAATGTGAACATTTCCCAGCCCAGTGTGAACTCCAGGAATTGCTCAGCTTACCTCTTTTTTTTTGTTTGTTTGTTTGTTTTCCTTTTTCTAGCCTAATGATTTTCACTCCATTCTGTCACAGGTTAGTATTCAGCTGAAGATTCAAATGGGTCTGTCTGTAGATCTCCAGGGCTCTTTCTTTGTGTATTTCCCTCATTTCTGGTACTTTGACACACTGACTCTAGTTGCCTTGGCCTCTCTGAAATCTGATCTCTATCTTCTCACTTCTGTGGGACTGCATTGAATCTGGAAAATAACTCCCGGCAGAACTGACTGGGGTAATCATGGAGAGGGCTCATGTTGTATGTTTCTCTTCTTCAGAGTTTATGGTCCTGCTTTGCCTTCTGTTTAAAGTCTGCAAACAGTTGTTTCATATATTTCATCTGTTTTCCAGTTGCATATGTCAAAGGGCCAATTCCTATTACCATTAATAATTCATGGACAGAATCAGAAATCTACTTAGCCTTTTTAAGTCATATTCTACAACTTTTCTTCAAAGTGGCCTTTTAGTCACTTTTGAGTAACATTCAAAATAATTATATGAGGTGTGATGTGTGTGCATATGTTTGTGTGTATATGTGTGTGATTATTCTCACTGTTCATAATCTGTTAGATTCTAAATTCAGATGGAAAGATTTTTAAGATTTTGTTTATTTCCGAGAGAAAAAGAGTTTGCAAACTGGGGAGGGGCAGAGAGAGGGAGACAGAGGATGTGAAGCAGGCTCTTCACTGTCAGCACAGAGTCCTATACAGGGGTCAAACTCACAAACTGTGAGATCATTACCCCTACCGAAATCAAGGGTCAGACACTTAACTGACTAAGCACCCAGGTGTCCCCAGATGGAAAATCTCTTGGATAGCAAGGGATACCTTGCTATCTGGACCAATTTGGTTCTCACCTTTGAGCTAGTGAGTAGCAGAGTTGGAAAAGAGAGGCTTCTCAGCTGGGGTTTCAAATGAAAACAGATGGTATAGTCAAAGTGTTTAATGAAAGAGGAATAAAGGAAGATACTGTTTACAGATCTGTGGGAATGTTTAAGAGAACCAGTAAGAATCCAAGGACTAGCACCAATGGGAAGCAGTTAATGTCCCAGACCTGAAGGACAAGGAGAAGGAATGGTGTTCTCAGGGCCTCCATGACAACTGGAGTCCTGGAAGAGGGGCCACCCAACGGGATCTGTAGGTATAGATGGGGCTCAGCCACTGTTGTCATGATGAGGTTCTGGGTGAATGCATGTGGGGGAGGTCTTAAAAGCAGACTCTGAGGTGTGTAAGTGAATTATTGAAAAAGTGCCCTCTGGAGAAATCTCTTGAGCCAAAATAAGGAAGGGAAAAAAGATTTGCAAGAGTGAAGATTCAAGCAAAGGCCTAGTCCTAGCCTAACCTCATAGATTTTTCTGGAGTGAAATCACACCCCAGAGTTGTGATACCTGAGTTTGTCTCACCTCATGGCGAGGGTGTGGGGCTTCCATCTTCTCTCACTAGTTATTGGCTAATCTCTGGAGCACATGATTTCCTAGACACTCCCAGCTCTCTACCTATACTGGATGAAGTGAAGTGGCTTTAGTGGTTCAAAGGTGGTTTTCTGAAGGTATAGCTGTCAGCCAACAGAAGCAAAAGGGACAGAAGTTTAGAAATGGAAACACAGAAGCAGTCATCTGGGCATAACACCAACAGTGTCCACCACAGGGAAGAGGGAAATAAATACCACAAGCACATACCCATTGCTCTCTCACTGGCCATAACCAACTAGAAGCTAGTGGGCAGGGAAACCCATGATGCAGGCCTTAAGCATCAGTCTCCTGAGTTATAAATTAGGTGCTGGGAGGGTAGAAATGGATCCGGAGAGCAAAAGTAGCATAATTAGGACAGCAGGAATAGATCCAAAATTTTATACATGTTCATTTGGTTCCTGAGTTCATATAATGATAGTTTGGAAAGAAAGACATATCTGTATGTGTGTGTATATGTATGTAATTAACATTTACTATACTAATAACCATCATATAACAGCATGGATCATACCCTTAATGTTACTTCTGTGACTGTAACCAGCTTTCTGTGTCAAATTCCCCATTTATAAAATTTTAAAAACCCCAAAAGGCATGTTTCCTAGCTCCAGCGGGGAAAAGTTATAACAACATGCCAAGTGATGAGATGAAAAGAACTACTTCTGAATTTTACTTGACACTTGAAAACATTTCATTATTTTTTGTGTATGTTTAAGTTCCAGGTTCTGATAAGATAGAAATTAAAAGGTATCCTGATAGCACCTTTAAGAAGTTTAGATTCCAAAAAGGCACTGATGCTTGTAATCTTGAAAAGTCATTGTTGCCTGTTTTTTTGAGCATTTTACATGTATTTAATTTCTTCCCTGATATAGAACTGCTAGTAAAAGCCAAGATTCCGAAGGTCAATAATGAGCAAAAGTTTTCCCTGGGAGGAGATAGGCTAGGTATCAAGTGTTGGGTGATGTAGTGATCATATCCTTTGCACTGCAGTGTCAAGGTTATGCACTAAAATTTTAGTGGGTACAATTCCCAGTATTGATATAACTTACCAAAGTCTCTTCTTAAGCCCACTAATGGTATATCTAAAATCTGGACCCTTTGTGAAAGGGTTTCCCTACAGACCCACATAGGCTTATACAGGCCCAATGCAAAGTATTTGTCAGTATCTTCTTCCCCCCTTCCCTTCCTTTCCCTTCCCTTCATTTCCTTTTCTTTCTTTCTTTCTTTCTTTCTTTCTTTCTTTCTTTCTTTCTTTCTTTCTTTGCCAGTAACAGCAAACTTAACTCATATTAACTCATAAATGGGGATTTATGGGTTCCATAACTACACTGGAGAAATGACAGAGTCATTGCTAAGACTTGGTGTTTAGACTTGAGCCTGTTCTCCACCAATTCCCTCTGCTCCAATCTTTATGTTGATTTATTCTCCATGACAGGTCTTCTCCACTTGCCTGGAAGCATCGCTTGGCTCCCATCTCTCTGCTTTACCACTGCCAAAGGGTAGAAGCTCACCTTTTCTGGTGCCAAGTGAAAAACATTCCAGAGAGGGGTTTGATTGACCTGATTTGGGTCAGGTGTCCACTCCCTGATCAAATGAGTATGGCCAAAGGGATTGACTACTCTTACTGGGCCTTTTGGCCCACATGCTCACCCTTTTGCCAATCCATTGGGGTCAGGAATGGTTACTGTGAGAAGAGAACAGCTTTCTCTGGACTTTAGGGTTCAAGTCAGAGGAAGGAACAAAAGAAGTAACGTTCAGGCACCCACTCTGCAAAGCAATTATGACTATTTCTATTTTAAAGATGAGATAACCACATCTCAGAGAGGGCAAGCGACTCCTTTAAGTATCTTAGAGGTAATATGTGCAAAGCTGTGGTTGATGAGAGGCAATATGTTATAGGGATAGGAGGTCAGATTCCAACATTAGATAGATCTGAGCCCAAATCCCAGCTTTGCTACCTACCTGTAGTAGTCTGGGATGAAATACTTTACTTCTCTGCCTCTGATTTCTCCACCTAAATATGGGTTATATTTATGTTTACTATATATATGTGTGTATGCATATATATGCATATATGATATGTAATTACTGTATCTCCTTCATTAAGGTAATTATGAGGAATAAATGAGGTAATACGTGAAAAGTGCCTTGTGCAGTGCCTGGAATAATGTAATTGCTGCTTAAACATTTGCTGTTATTATTGGCTAGGAGTTGAACTTACTAAGTATGTCTGTTTCAAAGCAGCACCTATGTGGCTTGTGAGTCTCACAGGAATTACTGCAATTAATTTCTTTGTTCTGTTCTCAGGCCTAATAACTTTGGAATTTTTACACACGGTCCACAGGCACATGAAGTTATGAACACAGTCTCCATCACCAGTGAGCAGAAAGACCACTGCCAGTCACTATATAGGCTTGAGCAATTGACTGGAAATACAAACCCAGTCTCAGAAATCAAGAATTGCAGCCAAGTCCTATTACCAAAGAACATTCTGTCATATTTACCTGAAGAGCCAATGTAGTCTCCCAACTGAGAGCACTAATATCATCCATGCTTCCCACCTAGACTCAGGCAACTGTGGCCTGTCACTCACTCACTCATCAAATGTTTATTCTGCATTTACTATGTGTGGCCCCTGAGCTCTGCATGGTATTTGATATTTATTTACCCATCAAAAGAATCTCTCCTGGTTGAAAAACCAGAAGGGTGTTGAGTTCTTGGACAGAAGACCAGTCAGGAGAAAACTTAAAAATACCTGTGATACTTCCTGAAACCAAGCTTGTGAAAATCTGAAAAATTTTCTCAAGAGTGAGAAATTAGAAATGGAAATTAAGTGTAGTATCCATTCTTACTAACTTATGGCGTATAAAAGTATCAGTGATGTTCTCTTAAAAGCACAAAATGTACTTTTTGTGTTGGACAAAACTTCCATGAACAAATTGGCAAGGGAATGTTTCTGGCAAAATAGATGAGGTTCAAAGTATTTATGTGAAAGATGCCTCAGCTTGATAACCTGTGAAAGATGCCCATTATTCTTAATCACAGCTTATTGATAGGTGTTCATTAATTATAATAATATTTTTTAGATCCACAGATCCTTTCATCCCTAATTTTCAAAGTGCTTTACAACTAGTAATTAATTCCTCCAACATCCTAGAGACAAATTTAAAAGGAGCTTTCAGCAAAACTTGCACTGATGCTCAGAACACCTTACTCAGAACTTTGAGAACCAGGCCATGGTTTTGTTGCCCGAAGCCTCAGAATGAGGAGCAGCAGGTTCCCAAATTGTACCCAGAAGGGAACCCAACAGAGGGAAATTCTTCATGTGCTGTTAAAGGAAGACATTCAGGGTGTGGGAAAGACCATAAATGGTTGTGGCATTTATAGCTGGCATGACCTGTTGGGAAAAACAGAACCGATGTGGAGTTACAGGAAAAAGGTCCCTGAGTCTCTCTAAAATGCCCAACATCACCATTCATAATAAGAGAGAAGTACTCTCTCCCATGATCCAACTCCACATACCATGCAGGCTGTGATACAGAGGAGGGAAAGAGCCTGGCACAGGAGTCCAGGGACTGGGCTGCAGTATTTGTTCCACTACTGCTTGGCTGTGTGACCTGGAGTGAGACACTTTACCTCTCTGAGTCTTTATTTCTTCACCCACAAAATTAGTTTGGATTAGTTTATTTATTTTTTTTTTTAATTTTTTTTTCAACGTTTATTTATTTTGGGACAGAGAGAGACAGAGTATGAACGGGGGAGGGGCAGAGAGAGAGGGAGACACAGAATCGGAAACAGGCTCCAGGCTCCGAGCCATCAGCCCAGAGCCTGACGCGAGGCTCGAACTCACGGACCGCGAGATCGTGACCTGGCTGAAGTCGGACGCTTAACAGACTGCGCCACCCAGGTGCCCCAGTTTGGATTAGTTTAAAGCCATATGTCACAAATGGGCAGCCTATGTGACAACATTGGCTGGCAGCCCTGTTTTCTTTGGCTCACACAGTGTTTTTTAAAATGCATGTACTTCTGGTTTGCCTCAGCCCCCACCATTCCTTGTGACCTTCAACCTAGTCTTCTTCATTCATTTATGTCCCTTTCCTGGCCCCTGTAGGCATCCGAGGTTGTAATCCTTGGGTCAGATGATCTCTGATGTTACTTCCAACCCTGATACCCAGTAGTCTAGGCCCTGGGAGGTTACTAAGCCTTAGCAGTCAGAATTACAGGACTATGAAGCTTTGGAGTTGTTGTTGTTGTTGTTGCTGTTGTTGTTGTTGTTGTTGTTGTTCTTCTTCTTCTTCTTCTTCTTCTTCTTCTTCTTCTTCTTCTTCTTCTTCTTCTTCTTCTTCTTCTTCTTCTTCTTCTTCTTCTTCCCCTTCCCCTTCCTCCTCCTCCTCCTTCATATTTTTTAATATATATATACTTTCTAGACTCTTCTATCTGCAAGCTGATGATATAATCTGCTAGGCCTCTTCCCATAGACCTCCAACAGCCAAGCTCTCCATTGTAGTCACACACTTAGCCTTTCTAGCTCTTGTTCACAGCAAGTAATAGCACACAGCTTAGATGTGCTATTTTTTTTTTTCTAATTCTCTCTCTTCCACTCTTGGAGGCCAGCTAAGGGAATTACCCACAGGGCAAAAAGCTCTTGTGGGGAGCCAGGCTTTAAGCAATGATGGAGGAAAGAGAGCTGAGAAAGAAAAAGTCAGTGCTATGGGAGAGTTTCCCCCCCACATTTCAGTTAGAACGGAGTCACAAAGGCAGGGTAGTTATTTAGGATTATCTTCTGCAGATTCCCAAACTTCATGACTGTTTCAACAGCTCCAACCCTTACTGAGTTCTTTCCAAGTTGGGCAGGTTTCACTGAGCCCTCTGGCTCAGCTCCCTTTCTGCAGGGAAATTTGTTCATGTTGACCCGAGGGCACACAGCTGCCGCGGGCCTGCGGGACACGGGATCTCTGTACAATGCAGCCCTGTTGTAGAAACTTCTCCACACATGTCCGCATACAGGAGTTTTGTCATTAATGCGGTCTGGGTCATGGGGTGGAATGCACAAAGGGTGGAGAAAAAGCCTTCTATTTCAAAAGCTTTCTTTTTATACTCTTTGCCCCCCCCCCTCCCCTCCCCGCTCCCTGACTCTCTGCCCCGGACAACTTGGAATTTTCTCTTGTAGCTGAAAAAACATATCTCTCTTAAACACAACCCAGGCAGTTGTGTGTCCCAAAGGATCCGTTGGCCAAACAGATAAGGGATATGCCAGGGGAAAAGGACCCAACTACAGGCAAAAATCAAGAAGCTGATTCCATGAGCCATAGAACAATTGTGGTTTAGCAATCAACTCTCCTTTATTAAGTGGTTAATTGTCTTCTTCATAATTAAAGTCAATCGTACTCACTGTGGAAAACAAAGGGAGCAAATAACAATCTCCCATAACCTCACCACCCAAAGATTTCATGTTAACATATTTTCTAGAGAATTTCTATGCAGAGGAATATTTCTTTAAATGAAGTTGAGATCATACTAGTCTCGTCGCTTAAAGTCATACTTCTAAGGACATTGTGAAATTTCTCTCAGTGTAGATGGAAGGTTTATGTTACTTAATTTCTTTGGAGTAAGATGTTCAAGGGTTCAGGAGAGATGGAAGCCCAAGTCCAGGGCAGCAGAATTTTAGCCACCAAGAAAGCAGATCCAATACTTCCTAAAAAATGCCACAGGTCATAGTTTTTCTGGACTTAAGCTGTGGAGACCAAATCTCAAATTCTTGCCCACACGCATCTTCCATGGGACTCCTAGGCATTTACTGAAATTCACCATTATAAAAATGGGGCAATAACTCTGTTATTCTATTCCTAGTATTATCTCCTAACAAACCTCAGAGACTTGACTTAGAACCACTAGATTTTAAGGCAGCCTTGGGAGAATCCCAGTGTACCCCACACCCCAAGGGTTTTGCCCTGGGAGCATAAACACATAGGCTATATGGAGAGGGAGAGAGGGTACACCTAAGGGAAGGAGAGCTACTAAGTGTGATTTCAGTGTTAATTTTTTTTTTTTACAAAGTTTCTGTAAAGCCTCAAACTTTAAACAGATTTGTAGCTCTACCTACAAAACATGAGCTCAGAAAGAGAACCAGTACCCCCATAAACTCATTTCCCTTGTTATACGCATCTGCAAGGTGCAGGTTCGCCAAGATGAACAGTACTTGAGGGACTCGACGAGATGGAATTGCAACAGTACTAGGAGGAAGGGCTCCTATTTTGCCCCAGCCTGGCCAGTCCCAGATTCAGGGCATAAAGACCCCTGAGGCTGCCATACAAGGCAGTTTCCAAGGTTGCTATGTGCTCAGAGCTCTTTGTCTCTGATTAAAACATCCACCAGAACCACAGTGATGACTGCCTTTCAGTGGGGGTTGTTACACAGATGAGCGTCACTGACCCCCTCAACTCTTCAACTGTAATCAGGAGGTAGAGAAAATGAAATGCAAAAGCTGCTCTATCAGGAAGGGAGCATTCAACACAATGATGTGACCTTCCCAAATGGCTCAGGTAAATGACATCTTTCAAAATTCTACCACCTAATTTACTCAGGCCTTGGAAAACAAGCGATGTGTCTGAAACTAGCAGTTACTAGATGGGCATGATACTCTGGGAGCATTAAGGCTTGAGAGCTTTGCTGAAATATGAACAGAACACACTCCCCATGGTAAGGAAAGGGCCGAGGGAAGGCAGGTGCTGCTCCCACCCTGTAGTTTCAGTTGCCAAATCTGATTTAGGCAGAAAGCCCACCTGCCTGACTTTTGAGGCTTGCCTGCTGCCTTACTGGTTCCGTTGTTGTCAATGATAGCTGTAACGCGTTGGAACCTGAGTGTCACCTCCCTCAGGGGGTGGGCTTGTGCAAAGTGCCAGCAGCCCCTGCCCAGCTGCCCCCTATTGATAAGAGCAGAGCTCATGCTGTCTACCTGAACCTCTAGATGTACCCATTCAGGGCTTCTCCTGGAAATGTCTTTTTCCTGAAGTCTTATGTATTTAGAAAATTGTAAATATTTTTACTTGTCTTTTCTTATCACCAAAACAAAATCTGTTCATTGTAGAAAATTTGGAATATAAAATATGTACCAGGAGGAAAAAAAAAAAAAAAACAAGGGAAAGAAAAACCCCCACCCACTTACTAGAGATAACCACATTTACTATCTAATATCTATCCTTGTTACACATATTTGTGTGTGAGTACATATATTATAATGTTCATTGCTTTATAACTTGTATTTTATACTTGGTATATGGTGATCATCTTTCCATGTCATTAAATATTCAGTCCTCAATAACTTCACTTTTAAACTATTTATTTATTTTGTGTGTGTGAGAGAGAGAGTGAGCAAGCAGGGGAGGGGAAGAGGGAGAGGGAGAGAGAAAATCCCAATCAGGCAATGTGATTTCAGCACAGAGCCTGATGCGAAGCTCGAACTCACACACTGAGATCCTGACCTAAGCTGTAGCCAAGAGTCGGATACTTAACCAACTGAGCAACCCAGGTGCCTCTGTATTTGCACTTTTTGACTTTGCCAGACGGCTACCTCACAGTGACACCCAACTCCAACATGGACTGCCTGTCTATAACTCTCTGGAGAGATAGGGAAGATTATTGAACCTTCTGCTAAGGACAGATGTGCAGGCACCTCAAAACATTTAAAGAAAAGTCTTACAGATAGACACAAATGAATACGGACCAAGGAAATGCACCTGCTTCTTACAAGGCAGACACCAAGCAAGAATGACGGAGGATCACCCAGAGACTAGTCACCTGAAGCCACCACACACAACAGAAGTGCAGGGCTGAGATGACAGTAAAGGGGGCTGCTCATTGCTGAGGAGTCATCCTGCTTAGCAACGTGGGAGAAGAAGAGGCATTTTCCTTCAGGTGGATTCTTGCCAGCCTGGCAGGACTTTGGCTTTGGGCCATTTCCCTAACTCTTCCTTCTGCCCAAGTAGAAGTCAGGGAGAAAGGGCATACTGCCCTCTTGAAAAGTGAGGCTTAGACAGATTACAAAGTCTTCAACAAGAGATGACAATTGTTAAGTCAGGTACCATACTGAGCTAGAAGCCAGAACCCATGAAAGGAGAGGTTGCATCTCTAACACTTGGATTTTCAGGAAAATTTAAAAACCTGTCAAAATCTTGAAGTACGCCAGGCACTGCTGCTTCTCCACAGTGATAGACCTTCCCAATGAAAAGTAAACCTGGGGATCCAGGGGTTTCTTTTCTTTTCTTTTTGAAAATGTTTATTTATTTTTGAGAGAGTGAGCGTGAGCAGAGGAGGGGCAGAGAGAGAAGGGGGGAGAGAGAATCCCAAGCAGGCTCCACTCTGTCAGTGCAAAGCCCAACATGGGGTTCGACCCCACAAACCATGAGATCATGACCTGAACCAAAATCAGGTGCTGGATGCCTAACCCACTGAGCCCCCCAGGCACCCCATAGGGTTTTCTTTTCTGTTCTGGTTTCTGTTCACTGTTTAATGCACTGCTGCTGGTGCTTCATGGCTGAGGACCTGAACACTTTCCTTGGTCATCCTTCATAGCCCACACAGAACAGGGGTCTTCTATGAGTGGGGACCTCATATGGAGCAGAGTATTGTGTTACACATAACTCATTTTGTCTGAGCAGAAGTTCTCTTTCCCAACTTTGGAATCAAGCCAGGCCAGCAGTATTACTGGGGACTTCCAAGGTTCTGGCAATTATCTCAGAAATGGCCTGAGAGTCATTTCTGCTTTGTTTTTACTTTGCTTAGCAAGAAAAACTACTAGGGCTTGGCTGTCCATTATGTTGTTCAAGGTGAAGGTTAGCAACAAAATTTGTAATTTCATTCTCCTATATTGTAACTCAAGCCAGATAACTGTGGGAACGATCTGGTTCGTACTGACATTGCTATCCCTGATAACTGTGTGTTATAATCCATGCTTTCTAGCTGGCCCCAGTTTTGAAAGGAGATTAAATGCACACTACTTTGTTAGAAAAGCAACATAATAATATCATTGGTTTTGACAGGCACTTTTAGACAAATAAGGGATGGAAAATCTTTCATTTTTATTTATGTGGATCCAACATTCACTTATTCATTCAACAACCATGTATTAAGCCTGCCACTGTTCTGGGTCCTGTGGAAGATGCAAAGATGAAAAAAGGCACAGCTCTGTCCCCTTACCTTCTAGTGGGGAGATCAAACATGTTCACAAGCAAGCATATAGTATATATAATTTAATCAGTGCTACAAGAGAAGTAAAGATACATTTTATGAGAGTTCAAGAAAGGGAAGGAAGTAGTTGGAAGGATGGAAGAAGACTTCATAGACGAGATGACATTTGAGCCGGACCCCAACAGGTATGTGAGAATGGGTGGGAGGCAATTCCAGGCAGAAGGAACAGCAGAAGCAAAGGAAGAGAAGTAAGAAAGTATGGGTCTGTAGGAAACAGTGAGGAGCTTTGTATGACTTGAGTATAGGATGCATAAAGGGAGGGGCAAGGAGGGAACAAGATTAAAAGTGAAAGTTAGATGAATATTTTGGAGGATGTTGAATATCAAGATAAGAAGCTTTGGATTTTATTCCAATAGCTGCATGACATCATCAGAGCAGAGAAATAATGTGGTATGAGTGACTGGAAGATGGTGAGGGATGAGAGGTGAGACTGCTGTTGCTATGATGGAGGCAGGAGTTAACAGGGCCCGAACTGGGATAGAGACAAATCAGAAGGCAGAGGCAGAATTCACAGGGCTTAGCAACCAGTTATAGGGGTGGAGCCAAGGACTTCTGACAATGACATTCTTTAGGTCAGTGGTTCTCTAGCTTCAGCACATCAGAATCACCTGGAGGGGGCTCGTGAAACTACAGACCGTGGGCCCCATCCTCAAAATTTGTGATTTCGGTCTGGCATGGGTCCCCAGGAACTGGCATTCCTCACAAGTTCCCAGGGGATGCTGGTGTTGCTGGTCTGGGGACCATTCTTTGAGAACCACTGCTACAAGTCCTCTGTGGCTCACCTTTGTGACTCTGGGGAAGCAACTGCAAAGCCACAAGGGTGTGGGGAGGGGAAGCAATGATTCGAGTCAGTATAAGTGAATTGGAGGGGACTTGTCCTTTGAACCTAGAGCCTCCCAGATGTCTGGAGCAAAAGGGCCTACAGATGTTTACTGTACACAAAGACATTTGTATTCACCTCTAAGCTGGCGTACAGAAGGACATTCATCTAGGGCTCAGGCATTTTGTTTTCCTTCGAAAATACACAGGCTCTGATCTGATGGGGAGGCAGTGTTATAATGGTAGAACCAACATCCCCGAGTCTGCCCCTTGCGCCAACGATTTAACTTCGTGAAGTCTCTGTTACCCTGTGTTTTGGGGATAACAATGCCAGCGCACAGTGCCGGGAGGAGTAAGTGTGGAAGTCCACGGGAAGCACTTGGCACCGTGCCCAGCACACTCTGCGGATTTTGGTTTCCCCCCTACTCCCACCCTACAAGCAAGTGTGAGGGAAGTGGGTATTGCCCATGGTGAAAGCCTTAGAAGCACCTCTGGGTCAAACAGCCCCTCAGAGACCGGAGGCCCCACAGTGACCTGGTCACACCTTTGGATTAAGCCTCACGACAGCGTAGCTCTCTTTGCAAATGCCAGCATGTTGACTCCCTAAAACATATGGGAAAACCAATTTGTTGGGTATCTTTGGTCTGCTGGGAGAGCACGGCGAAGGACAGGGAAGGGGTATCTGCGATGAGACAAGGACACAGAGGGAGGAGTCGCTGGAAGAAAGGAAAGTTTTGTCTCCTTTAAAATTTTGTTCAGGCCGGGCAGGTCTTGGCCAGAGCAGTATCCCTTAGGGCCTCTTGAGGCTTTGATCCTCACAGTGAGACCCCTGTGAACCTTACAAGACTTTAAGAGTGCCTGGGAAAGAAATCAGCGGGTAAGCATTTTTTTTCCTTTAACCAGATAAATCTGATGTCACAACATCCCCAGACAGGAAAGCAGAATGTAGACTGGACAGTGAATCACAGGGGGAAGGACGTCTCACTGAGCCCTGTTTCACGGGAACTTGATGACAAATAAGAGAGCCTGAGGCCCCACACCCCCACCCTGGGAGGAAGGGTTTGGGAAACAGGCGGCTCCGTCATTTCAGCCAGATGAGTCGGAGGAGGGCTGGAGGAGAATGAAATGTTACAGATGTGGTTCCCCTGCTCTGGGCTGGTCACACCAAGGACACCAGAAGGTTAGGGCCCTACCTGTCTGTTTAGTGGCGAGGGAGAGAGAGAGAAAGCAAGGGGTTTCACTAAATGGCTTCACTAAATGACCCCACTTGCCATTTTAGGATTTTGTGATAGGAACGAACAAGCCTGACCTGAGCCAAGCCTCCACTTGACATACCTTCCAAGTGATGAGTAATGACGGGGAACACCAATAATTCAGGTCCATCAGGTCCCTAGCTGTGAATCGGCACCCTTCCTCCCTCCCTCCCTTTCTTTCTTTCTTTCTTTCTTTCTTTCTTTCTTTCTTTCTTTCTATTTTTCTTTTCTTCTATTTTTCTTTCTTTTTTTAATTTGAGAGAGAGAGAGAGAGAGCATGTGAGAGAAGGAGAGGGGCAGAAGTGTGTGTGGGGAGAGACAGAGAGAGAGAGGGAGAGAGACAGAGAGACAGACAGACAGACAGACAGAATGAAACTCAAGCAGTGCAGAGCCTGATGCAGGGCTCTGTCTCATGACCGTGGAATCATGACCCGAGCCAAAACCAAAAGTTGGATGCTCAACTGATCGAGCCACCCAGGCGCCCCAGGAAATAAACTTTAGAAATGAGCAGTGCAAGTCGCGGTTCGTGACTTTGAGCCTCTGCACTGACAATGTGGAGCCTGCTTGGGATTCTCTCTCTCCCTTTCTCTGTTCCTCTCCCACTTGGTGCACTCTCTCTCTCAAAATAAATAAATAAACTTAAAAAGTTTTTTAAGTAAATTTTTTGTAAAGTTTATTTCCTTTCCTCCAAAATAGATCCAGTACGGATACAAAGGAATACTACGCAAGTAACATAAGTACCTCTGCAGAACGCTCTGTAATGACAAGGGATGGCAAGGCAAGCCACAAGAGCAGGATAACCCCGCTGTCAGTTAAAAAAGAGAATGACAGCCCGACGTGGGGTGCTTGGGTGGCTCAGTTGGTTAAGTGTCCAACTTCAGTTCAGGTCATGATCTCGCAGTTTGTGGGTTTGGGCCCCATGTCGGGCTCTGTGCTGACAGCTCAGAGTCTGGAGCCTGCTTCGGATTCTGTGTCTACCTCTCTCTCTGCCCCTCCCCTACTCGTGCTGTCTCTCTCTGTCTCTGAAAAATAAACATTAATTTAAAAAAAAAAAAACTAGAATGAATCAAAGACTAGAAAGATGTCTCAGGGGTGACTCTGGTGGTACAGATAACTTTTTTCCCTTTTTCTTATCTGAGTTTTTAAAAATTATTTACAAGTAACCATGTATTACTTTTGAAGTAAGAAAAGACAAAATTATTTAATAAAAAAATACATCCAGTATAGAAAATGGTGCTCTCTTTTACTAAATGTGAATATAAACTAATGAATATAAAATATTCAATAAAATAATATAAAATATAATATATTTATAAAAATATAAAAACTAATGAATATAAACTAATGAATATAAAAGCTAATATAAAACTGTATGTTAACTATACTGGAATTAAAACAAAAAAGTTCTATGTGAATATTAACTATACACAATTTGTGACCTGTATTTAAGCATTTTCCATGTTGTTAAAAAAAAACTGCAAAGCATTGTTATTTTTTTAATGTTTGTTTTTGAGAGAGAGAGCGAGCATAAGTGGGGAGGAGCAGAGAGAGTGGGACAGAGAATCCAAAGTGAGCTCTGTGCTGACATTGCAGAGCCTGATGTGGGGCTCAAATTCATGAACTGCGAGATCATAACTTGAGTCAAAGTCGAATGCTCAACCGACTGAGCCACCCAGGTGCCCCCACAGTATTATTTTTAACAGCTGCATAGTATTTTATCATATAAATATATCATACATTTTTGTCTCAGTCCCCAGTTGTTGGCTATTTGTTGTTTCCAACTTTTTATTATTACAATAATGCTACAATCAGTATCTTTTTAGCGTAACTTCCCCATACATATCTTTGAAAATTAGTCACCTGCTGATTTTATCTTGCCCCTAATTGCCTTGGAAGGATTGTATTTCCACATACTCACGCAAGTGCATCAACACCTTTTTCATTATATAGCGATAAACTCTTAATTTTCTTATAAGGACTCTTACACTAAGACTTTCTTGTAAGATTGTTAGGCATTTGAATTGCCAAGACAGTTGTCAAAGACACTCAGTCCTATGTCTGTTTACAGGGAGGAAGCTGAGGCCCAGAGAAGTGACAGGACCCGCCCTAGGGCACACGGTTAATCGTGACCTGGCTGGAAAAGCAACTTTGAATATTTTCCAAGGACTGGGAACTTTGGAGGATCATGATACACTAAATGATAGAAAGAGAGAATGAAAAAAGATTTGGTGGTAGGAGGGGGAAGGAACAGAAGGATTAATGGGACAAAGGGAAGGCACGTTTACTTAAGGGGAGAGGGAGAGGACAGACCAACAATAGCAACATAAAAGGAAAAAGAAAAAGGAATGAGAAAAGCTAACATATTGAGACCATTTACAGCAGGGGTTCCCAACCTTGGCACTACTGGCCTTTGGAGCCAGATGATTCTTTGTTGCAGGGCACTGTCCTCTGCATTGTAGGATGTTACACAGTGTTCCTTGCCTCCTACCCACTAGACATCAGTAGCACCCTCTGCCCAAGTTGTGACAACCGAAAACATTTCCAGACCTTGCCAAATGTCCCCTGGGAAGCATATCAGCCCGAGTTTAGAACCACTACTTTATGGTATTGTTCTCCACTGAAACCACTGGAGAAATACAGCCCCCACCCTCTCCTTATTGATGGAAAAGAATCTAAAATATCTGCTGAAAGATCAAATTGGAAGCAAAACATTTGAATGCATTTTAGACATTATCCCAAAACCATAAGGTTATGCTGCAAGGCAGGGAAGGGAAATTATTAGATAAAGCCCATTTTTCAGATAAAGAAAATAAGACTGGAAATATATAATTTGCTTTGGGGACTAAGATGAGTCAGAGAGAAACCAGTAAGAGAAACATGAACTTAGGCTCTGACCTTTAGAAAGAAGAAAAACAATTTTATCACTAATCCCTGCTCACTTCAATCCTGGATCTTTGTGAGAAAAAGGAAAGCAATTTCCATTCTACCTAGTAGCTGCTGCAACATCAGGAATGGTAGTAACAGAATTTTTCTTCCTATGAAGAATAAAAAGCAGAAAACTGTTAAGAGTTAGATTCCCTGATTTAAATTAAAAAGAAGTCATGGGCACCCGGGTGGCTCAGTTGGTTGAACATCCAACTCTTGGTTTCAGCTTGGGTTCTGGTCCTGGAGTCATGGGATTGAGCCCCACATCAGGCTCCATGCTGAGTGTGGAGCCTGCTTGGGATTCTCTGTCTCTCTCTCTCTCTCTCTCTCTCTCTCTCATTCTCTCTCACTCCGCCTTTCCCCTGCTCATGTGCTCATGCATGCTCTCTTTCTCTCTTCCCCTCTAAAAATTAAGAAAAGAAAAAAGTCATTATGCACCAAACACTATAAAGTGCCTCACACATTATCTCTCTGAAACCTCACATCAGCCCTTTCAGCTGGGTGCTGTTATTATTTGACAGATGACCAGCTGAGAGCCAGAAGTTAGGTAACATGTCCCAGATCACATACTAAGTGAAGAGACAAAGACTTCAAACCAGGCCTGCACAATTCTCAAGGCAGGACAGTAACCTCTTAGCATCCCTGCCTCTATTGACAAAGCCTACTCCTCTAAGATTGCCATTTTGTCTCATTTTAGAATGTTTGCTCAGAAACCCCACAGTTCACTTCATCATGGACACGGACAAGAGTATTGGGCACTGCCTGTAACAGAGGAGTCTAATCTGGAAGCTCCCCCAGAGTGCTCACCCACATCCTAACTGTGCAGGAAAATGAACAATATATCTCATAAGGTGCTGTCAGAATCCCAGTCCTGGGTTTGTACCTTCCTCTGGCTGCCTTTCACAGAACACAGAGGATATCTAGCCCCCCCAGAGCCATAGCTGCTCTGGCGTGGCTGACCAGCCATGTTCCTGGAAAGTGCTTTGGTTCCTGTCTTTCTTCCTTCCTTTCTTTCTATGTTTATTCATCTTTGAGAGAGATGGAGAGACAGAGCATGAATGGGGGAGGGGCAGAGAGATGGAGACACAGAATCTGAAGCAGGCTCCAGGCTTTGAGCAATCAGCACAGAGCCTAACACGGGGCTCGAACTCATGAACTGTGAGATCATGACCCGAGCCGAAGTCAGATTCAACCAACTGAGCCACTCCAGTTCCTGTCTTTCACAAACACAATTAGGGCATCTCTGTCAGACTTTAAAATGTTTTTTCCATTATTAAAGTATAGTTTGACATACAATGTTACATTAGTTTTATGTGTAAAGCATAGGGATTCTACAATTCTATAGATAAGTGTAGTGACCAACTGTCACCATATAATGTTATTATATATTATTGACTATATTCTCTATGCTGTAATTTTCACCCACATTTGAGTTATTTTTAAAATTGTTTTTTTAAGGTTATTTATTTTGACAGAGAGAGGGAGAGAGTCTCAAGCAGGCTCCGTGCTGTCAGCACAGAACCTGACATGGGGCTCAAACTCATGAACTGTGAGATCATGACCTCAGTTGAAGTCAGATACTTAACCAACTGAGTCATCCAGGCATCCCCATCCACAACTTGTTTTTGAGACTCTTCTTTTTAGAAGAGTTTTAGATTCATAGTGAAATTGAGCAGAAGGCCCAGAGATTTTTCATACACCCCTACCTCCACACAGGCACAACCTGCTGCCATTAGCAGTATAGAGGGTACATTTGTTACCGTTGATGAACCCACATAGACACATCACAATCACCCAAAGTCCGTCGTTTACGTTAAGGTTTACTCTTGGTGATGAGGGTTTTTTTGATTTTTTTATGAACTTTTTTTGGAATTATACTTGATATTTTTATAAAGAACTTCTACAGGATTGTATTTTAAAAACCATTTTGTTTCTACCAAAGGGAGGACTTTAGAAGGCAAGAGCTGTTTTTCATGCCTTTCCCCTTGTACGAAAATATTCTGAGTGACTTGGATGCATAGTACAGATGTTTCATGCCTTCCCTTTCTTCCAGGATGACAAACAGTTATATTTAGTTATAATAATAGTTATATATAATAGTTATAACAACAACAGCAAACAGTGCAATCCGCTTACTCTGAGCCATGCACTCTTATACATGAGCCATGCACTTTAGACTTTCATACATGAAGAACTGAGGTCCAGAGAAGGTCTATTACTTTGTCTGAGGTCATACAACTAAGTAGTGCAAAACTTTACATAACAAAAGAGTGGACATTTTTCATTATGGTTAAAAAGGACATCTGCTCTCAATACAAGCTGCATATAGGCAGTTCTCAAGAGTGTAGCCTTGCTTCCTTCCACAAACATTTACTGAAACCCTACTGTGAGCCATTCAGAGAAGGATGGTGCCTTGGGCAGGATTGGAAATCCTAGTCTGATGTCTAGGAATTGATGTCAGCACTGGATAGAGGCATTCAAGGTCATAAGAAAGTCCTTTGTAATACGAAAAAAAAATCTCTCTTATTTAATGCTTTCATGCAGCAATAACCCTCCCATTTCTGCTCCCAGGAGAAGGTGGCAAGTGGGCACCCACTTTCTGTTCATCTCAACTCAGGGTTTCCCTTCCAGCTTCGTGAAATGCTGCCCAAGGTGAACAACGCTGTCCTGAAGGCCCGAGACCTCATGTAACTCCTCTCTGTGGCATTTGACACTCTTACCAACTTCCGCTTCCTGGAAACTAATTTTTCTTGCAACTCTAGTTTTACTTTCAGAAACCACCCTGTTTCCCATACCCCTCCCACCCCTCTGATGCTACTTCGTGGTTTTTTTCAGTACAATTAATTTCAAAACTTGGAACTTTAAACCTACTTTGTGCATCAGTAACCTACAATGGTTTTGACCAAATTGGTCAGCATCACGTCCACTGGAAGAATGAGAAAACCTGGAGGGGAAACCTTGAGGTACCCAGTGATTCAGGGAGAAGCTGGATTCCCAGCTCCAGCACGGCCATGAGCTTGGCTGTGTCTCTTCTGAGCATTTACTGTCAACCTTCAAAGCAGGAGCAGCTCATTGTTTGCTATGAACTATATTTAGGAAAGACAAAGCCTGCTGAGTATGGAAAGACTGCAGGTTTGGGCAGAGGGCGGGGCTTTAAAGGCCTAGACCCATGAGAAACACTTATTTCACTGAGTGTTATTTTTAAATGTGCATTTCCTCACAATAGGGCCCCAGGTTCTGCTATCCTTAAAGGGTTACAGATTTTCCCTCCCAGTGACAGATTGCACAGCTACATCCCAGAAGACATAAAACTCCTTCCAGTCATCCCAGAATTAGGTCCATAGATTTCCAGTTATAGAAGAGAGCCATTCTGGGTAACGCAGCAGATGTAAATTGTGTGCCTGAATTGATTTTGCATTAATTTCTCGTAGGCTATTTCAATGCTGCTTAAATACCACTTTTTAAAGCTTGTATGGTATTGTATTTTAAAAGCTGATATGTTTCCACCAAAGAGAGGGCCCCAAGAGGCAAGAGCTGTTTTTCAAACCCTTCCCCTTGTGAGAAAGTAGTTTTGCAGTGAGGAATTTTTGGTAGTGAGCTGTCTGTTTGCATAGCTCCTGTGTATATGTTTTTATGCTGCTTCCGTATTCTTTCTTTTGCAAGACACATCATGGGGTGCAAGCTTCAGCTTTCATATCTCCTTAAAGGACCAGCCCTGCACCCATCGGAACTGAGTAAAACAGTTGTACAGGGGTTCAGATAACAGCACCGTGTGCCCTTGCTGCCCAGTGCCTTAGGCTGTGAGCTCTTAGCTCTCCTACTTGATCCAAATGCTTTTAGAAACCATCAGATGAAGAGCAAAAAGATAATCTATAAACCTATTTTTTTTAAAGAGAGATAGGGGGTAGAACTCATATTGAGTCCTGAACCTGCTACAGAAGGTCACCTTACAACTATCAAAGCTTGAACTTTCTCATATATAAAGCCACATGGCACTCAGCAAAGTAACAAATAGCACATCAGCTGTTACTGCCACCAACACATGCTTCCAGCACAGGCTCTCGGTCGCATTTCTTCATTGTTGTGGCCGTGTGTGCTAGGTGTAGGTTTTGAGACACTTTACAAATGGTTTGATGAATTGATTACACTAATTACATTTCAAATTACTAAATATTAACTATTTAATTAAATATTAAAGTACTGAGAGAACTGAAAATGCAGTCGAATCAGTGTGTGCAGCTTTTATGAAAACGGAAGTTTCCATGAAAACGAAAAGAAATGGTTCCCATGAAAATGAAAAGAAAGGGAAGATGAACGTGGTTCAGTCATAGGAATAATTCCACAGGACAAAGAGGGAAACCTATAACATGGAATATGCGACTGAAAGTTTGTGAGTGGTAAGAAGCACTGACGTTGGATTTCTATTATCCTAAGAATAATTCGGGGGAAGGCTCCAGACTCAAGGACGCTGGGACTAAAAATTCCCTTCAGAGATGTAACCTTAAAGGGAAAGGTAATTTTGTGCCAAGCCTCCGTGTCCACCAGGGGCCTGCTCATTTTTAGATTCTAGCACCACCTAGAGGAGAGAATGAAATAATTCCCGCCCACCGCTGAGTCACAAGAATCTTTCCTCTGTTAACCATTTTGCAGTATTCAAGGCATTTGCATCTTAATATCTCATTTGATATTTAGGTAATTTTCTTCGAGATAGGATTTCCTATATTCACTGTATGGATGAAGAAATTAATCTCTCAGCAGCTGACTGTACAAAGAATTTGACCAATTTTTCATGTGACCAAGCATTCTCCATGAATTAATTTTTTTTTAGCAATGGTATTTGAGTATAATTTACATACCATGAAATTCACTAATTTTAAATATACGCAAGTCAATAATTTTTTAGTAAATTTACTGAGCTGTGCAGCCATCACTATAATGCAGTTTTAGAACATTTTCATTAGCACAGCAAGATCCCTCCAGCCTCTTTCACACTGAATCCCCCTTCTCACCCCTGCCCCAGGCAATCACCACTCTGCTTTCTGTCTCCATAAATTTGCCATTCCTGGAGATTCCATAGATACAACACGTTCTCTTTTGCAGTTGGCTTCTTCCACTTAGCATGATCTGTTTGAGGTTTATCCAGGCTCAGCCTTTATCAGGATTTCATTCCTTCTTATTGCTGAATAATGTTCTATTGTATCAATAGACCACATTTTACTTGTCCATTAACCAGTTGGTGGACATATAGGGTCATTTCCAGTTTCTTCTATTATGAATAACATTTGTGTGAAAGTCATCTTTTTAAGCAAGAGTCTTTCGTTACTTAAAAGGGTTGTGGGGACACCTGGGTGGCTCAGTTAAGCATCCAGCTTGGGCTCAGGTCACGATCTCATGGTTTGTAGGTTCAAGCCCTGCATCGTGCTCTGTGCTGACAGCTCAGAGCCTGGAGCCTGCTTCAGAGTCTGTGTCTCCCCTCTCTCTCTGCCCCTTCCCCACTCATACTCTGTCTCTCTCTCCATCTCTCAAAAATGAATAAATGTTTAAACATTTTTGTAATAAAAAAAATTTTTTAAAGGAAGTGAATAAAATGTGTAGTAGGAGATTGATTACATAAACTATGTGTATTGGGGGAAAATTAGGATAAACTCTCTGGAGATGCCCAAGAGAAAACATTTGGGTCTCACGTTCAATACATGCACACACACACACACACACACACACACACACACACCCAGGAACCAAGGGGCTCTGGGGAATATACTCTTGGGAAAGCAAAGTGTAGGGAAATAATTGAAGATTTGCTTTGATGGATTAACAGGATTCAAAGACAGCCTTTGTTGTTGTTGTTGTTGTTGTTGTTGTTGTTGTTGTTATTGTTGTTGTTAAGTAAGCTCTATGCCCAACATGGGGCTTAAATTTATTACCCCAAGATCATGAGTTGCATGCTTTTCCCATAGAGCCAGCCAGGCACCCTTCAAACACCATTCGTAAGAAATTTTTTTCTTGTTGAGTCAATGCAATATGTAACAGATACAGACTTTGTTAATGCATCTGAGGTTGGGGGTTCCATTATAATCCTTCCTCATCATGAAGATATCCATGTGAAGACTCGTTAAGATGGTGAATGTAAATCTTCCAAGTCTTTCCAAATCTTAGCACAGAGCCTGGCACACAGTGAGTACTGATGTTATTTTTGTAGGGTTGGATTGTGCTCTAGATACCCAGAAATAATGACATTGACTGCTGTTTACTCCAGCGAATGTTTCATGTGCTTTCATTGGATGTTTCTGGCTTGAGATCCAGGCAAACAGAGGTATAAATTTATTTTAGAGGTAATACAATGTTTGTGGAAGTGGAACCTCATTAAAAAAATATTGCTTATCACCCAGAATGCCATATAGGCTGGTAGGAAGATGTAGTGAAAATCTGAAGGGAGTGCTTAGGACTTAGGGGGATAAATACCAGAACAATTAGCATGATAAGTTAGCAACTCATTTTGCATAGAAAAACATTGCTAAGGCTCTACAGTTTTTTTTTCTACTTATGGAAACCAGTCAGAGGTTCTTGGGTTTAATCAAAATTTAATACCCTGTGAGGGGAAATATGAAGAATACAAATTCTCAGTAATAGGCAATATGTCAACTGCAGTAAGTGCCAGTTTTAAAATAGTCCTTTTTGCTGTCCCTCCCCTTGTAGACTGTGCACCTGATCGGTAGTTAGGAAAACATGGCCAGAGCCATATTAAGTCTCTGGGAAAACAAAGGAATGAAATACATATTCTGTAGCAGGAAATATGTCCAAGATTCAACAAAACCATAATCTTTAAAATGATAAGGCAGCATATTCAAAAATGGCTAAATCAAGGGACTTTCCTCCAAGAAAATTTGAAGACTCTTATTTCATGTGGGGCAGGGCAGGTGAGACTTCCGTGAGCTGCACACACCTTTACATTCACTGGAGTGTAAATTTGAGAGGCCAAAGTAACCGTGCGTTCCAGAAATCTTTTTGCTGAATAAGCCAAAATCTGAGGAGGGAAAGCCATTGGATGCACTTATCTGACACCAGAAGAACACAGTTCAGTCAGGCACAGAAACAAACACAGATATGCTATAGGCCTACTTAGGGAAACATCAGACAGTACCGACTTGGTGAGATACAAGTATGGAGGATAGCAATCCTAGCAGGTTATTTTGGCACATTGACTTATTGGCACCAGTTTCTGTCGCCTTGTAGCCACACCCTTTACCCTGTGACTTTGCAGTTCTCACTAGAGGCACGGGTGTTGGGTTGGAACATGAGGTTTGCTGCAGCCAATGGATTGTGGGCAGGGTGGCCACGTGCCAGTTCCGCTTAGTATTTAGGAAGCATTTGTGCTTTCGGTGCCCTATTGTGCCTCTGCCGTTGTCATGAGAAGAAAATGTTGTGGCCAGCCCAGTGGCCCAAGTAGGAGGAAGAGAGACACATGAAGCAGGTCTGGACGCACACTCAGTCTAGATTAGCTACTCCCCGGCCAACCCACAGATGTACAAGCAAGAGTAAGTAATCATTGTTCAAAGCCGTAGGATTTTGAAGCTGTCAAGCAGCATTATTGTGACACTAAGTTACTGATATAAATGGCTATTTTATAGGGCTAGTTGACAGAAAAGCTGAGAGACTATTAATCTGAGAACTATCAGATCTTCATCTTCACATTTATTCTGTATGGATAATAGAAAGTTAAATTTTCAACAGAAACCTGAGCGTTTCCTATATCAAAAATTGATAGTTGGGCCATTCGAGAACCGAGAAAACAATTTCTGTACAGATTTATGTAGGATAGGGGTTGGGGACAAGTGTGCTTGGACTTTTGTTTAGATAACTAATTCTAGGGGCACCTGGGTGGCTCAGTTGGTTAAGCGTCCGACTTCGGCTCAGGTCACTATCTCGCGGTCTGTGAGTTCGAGCCCCGCGTCGGGCTCTGTGCTGACTGTTCAGAGCCTGGAGCCTGTTTCAGATTCTGTGTCTCCCTCTCTCTCTGACCCTCCCCCATTCATGCTCTATCTCTCTCTGTCTCAAAAATAAATAAACGTTAGATAACTAATTCTACCTCATGCAGCCCACTCTGAAGACACTCCTCTTTTCACACCCTCCCTCCCCAAATGCCAGAAGACTTGTCAGTTTTCTGTGTCTCTCCTTGAAATCCTCTCTTTTCAAATCTAGTTGGGTTTTGTGCAGCATGAATTCTCATTCGTCAGCCTTCTCGAATAACCCTGGTACATCTAAGAGCTGGCAAAAGGTTTCTGGCTTAAAGTAAGAATGGAGCAGGTGTCAGAGCCATGGTGGCAGCCCAGGGAATCCATGATGGAGCTGACTGGACACAGGAATTGGGACAAAGCTTGGGGTCAGGTCCACGTTGGAATTTTGTTCCTAATTGTTTTGAGACCAACAATTCCAAGTTTTCTATTTCATACATGTTTACTCCATCTTGGATAAATGGAGGGCTAGGGCTCAGATTCCAGGCTGGAATTCCAGAAGCCTGAGTTGGGTATGAGGTTGAAGTGGGCCGGTAGACAACAGAGATATGAGGCAAGGGCCAGTCCTAAGCACCAGTGTGAAGGGACTGGACAGAAAGACACCAATCAGAGGCAATAGAGTCAGAACCAGACTGGAACAGCTGGAACATGCCAGAACAGCAGGTAGCACCAGGGCCTGAAGAGACGCTCTGGGCCCCAGTACCTGGCTGGGGGCATTTGGGTAGATGCTACTAGCTTTGCCTGGCCAGAGCTCCAGGCTAGTTTGGAATGAGGCTCACTGAGAATGAGATGGGAGAGTTGTACGGGTCTGAGTCTGCCAATCATAAGTAGCAGGGAGCCCTTCCTTCATGCCGGCTTTCCTTCCTGAATCCTTATCTCTGTCTGAACAAGATGAATTATAAAGAAAGGAATGAAGACAAAAATCACCTAGTATATTCCAACTTTTTAGAACTGCTTAGAACTCTCTAGCGAACAGTCTTTCTTCCGCTGCCAACCAGGAATTTTGTACTTCAAAAATGTCTGTGCTCCTAACATGTAACTTATTCCACTCCCTACCGCTACATGCCCCCACTACTTTATTTTCCTGCCAGGAAATAACAGCGTTCTACCTCCTTGAAGGGGATTAAGTCAATGTCTCACTGAGAGCTGAAGATAGACGCTAAAGAGGAGATGGCATGATCTTCAGAAAAAGAACTTTAGCTTCTCTTGAAGGGAGGAAAGATGTAGATGGCTGTCTGCATGTGGTTCTGACCTACCATGCTGTTGGGGTGACATCCAGTTGCTTTGAACTGAGGAATTTCCCAGGACATAAGACTTTCAGTATTAATACTGGGCCAGTCACTGGATTTATGCTCTAGAAGGTGACAGACTTTTTAAAGGGTTAGCATATGGATGCAAAGGGACAGAATGCTTGGTAATGTGGCTGTATAGGTTATACACTGCCAAGTAACAAATTTTATTAGCTTTCTATTGCCTCATGACAAATGACTACAAATGTAGTGGCTTAATCAGCACACATGTATTATCTCACAATTTCTCTGAGTTAGGAGTCTGGGTATGGCTCAGCTGGGCCTCTGCTGAGGGTCACACAAGGCTGTAATCAAGGTATCAGCTGGGCTGCATTTTCATATAAAGGCTTGTCTGGGGAAAAAAATCTGCTTCCAAATTCATTCAGGTTGTTGGCAGGATTCATTTTCTTGCATCTACAGAACTCATGATGGCTTGCTTGTATAATAACAGAAAGAGTCACTGGACTCAGAGAGGACCTAGTTCCTGCTTTAAGGACTTTCACTTGATTAAGTCAAGGTCACCCAGGATACTCTCTCTTCTGATTAACTCAGAATCAAATGACCTTAATTATATCTGCAAAATCCCTTCACCTTTGCCATATCCTATTGTCCAGAAGCAAGTCACAGGTCCTGCCTACACTTAAAGATGTGAACACCTGGGATCAGGAATCATAGGGGCCATCCTACAAACCGTTGTCACGCAAACCATCTCAAAACATAGGGGCTGAAACAACATTAAAAAAAAATTATTTCCTCACGATTCCATAGGCCAGTAGTTTGGGCTAGGTTTAGCAGGGCCATTCTGCTGATGACACTTGAGGTCACCATGTGATTACAGATAGCTGACAGGTTGGTTGGGAGCATATTAGTCTAGGAGGTCTCAGCTTGACATGGCTCCACATGGTCTCCTCCTCTAGTAGAATGACCTGGGCTTCTTCACATGGCAGTCCCACAGTAACAAGAGAGAACAAGCCTTGGTGTGCAAGTTATTTTAAAGCTTGCATCACATTTGTGAATATCTCATTGGCCAAAGCAAGTCCTCTGGAAAAAGCTGGAGTCAATATGGGAGGGATCTACAGAAGGGCATAAATAGAGGAGATGTGATTCATCGGGGGTCGTTCCTGGAACCAGCCACCACAATGGCATTGGGAGATGCAGTCAGAACTCCTCTTGCTCAGCTTTGGAAGGAGGGCCAATAGTTACCTATCACTAGTGGAACAGGAAGACCATACAGCACACATGGCAAAAACAGCTACAAAGTTCTCAAGATGAGAGGACTGTCCCCAAGCTTTCTGGACTGAGGTTCATGGGTTTCATAAATGGCCCTTGGGGGGTGCCTGGGTGGCTCAGTCAGTTAAGCGTCCGACTTCAGCTCAGGTCATGATCTCACAGTTTGTGGGTTCGAGCCCTGCGCCGGGCTCTGTGCTGACAGCTCGGAGCCTGGAGCCTTCTTCGGATTCTGTGTCTGCCTCTCTCTCTGCCCCTCCCCAGATCACACTCTTTATCTCTTTCTCTTTCAAAAATAAATAAACATTTTAAAAAATGGCTCTAGGTAGAGGGAGGGATCTTCTTAATAACAGCTGACATTGGACCTCTCAGTACGTTGGCAAGTCTGAATTTCTAAGTTTGACTTAGAAGAAACAAAGCATAAGAGGTTCGAGCAGTAACTTTATGCTGTGTATTTTTACTGGGATCTTTATAATTTGAAATCATAACACCTTGTTGCACATTTTCACACCACCATCACCCCTGGAAAATCTCTTTTTAGGCTTTTCTTTACAGCTCCATATTCAAACTGGATAGATTCCAGCAGACAAGAATCATTTATGCCAACACCCAAACTCCTAATAATTGCAGTCATAAATGCCACTGAACTATCTGCATCATGGGCTAAACAGAATGAAAGCACAGAGCTTTAAGTGAGAAATTATGAAAAAAAGTAATGAAAACTTTGGATGGAACATATATTCTGAATAAAGGAGGGAGAGGAGAAAGTGGTTAAGAGAATGAAGCAGGAAAAGGAAGCATGGTGTTCTTCTTTCTCTGTTATTACCTGGATTCAATAATATATTTTTTTAAACATTAAGATTAGGTGGTGTATTACTTTAAACCAACTTGGTCTTTCATGTAGGTTCTGTGTTGGTGGGCATTGCTAGCCTCCCATGACTAGAGTTCGTGAGAGCTATAGGTTTCCCCCACAACCTTCGTACTGGGTGGTATGCTATAGCTAAAGGAATCTCAAACGGGATTCTTTCATAAAAGCATGTGTTAACAAACAGGCACACAAGGAGTCATGCCTGTTCCTGAAGCTCAGAAAAAAGACTATGGCCTCTTGCATGGCTGAAGGCTTCGATATTCTGACAGTAGGATTTTCTTCTTTTTAGCCTAAAGCACCATTAGACGTCCTCCATCGGATCTTGCAACAGACGTTGGTGTACTTGTCTTAAGTGCTGGCAAAAAGGACCTAATGGAATCCTAGACTTGAGGTATTACTCTGAAGTCAGTAAGACGTGGACTTGTGTGGTTCTGACACCATGTATCTTGAACACCATTTGCCCATGAAAACTTGTTTCTTTTCAAGATAATACACAAAGGCAGTCTTAAAAAAATCTGACACATTAGAGACAAAGCTAAAATCTTCTCTATGATAGCCCCCAATCTCAGTTTCATTCCCAAAGGGAACCACATATACTTAGATAGGTACTTATAAACACTTTACATAATGGTCATGTTATTCCAAAATGAATCTTTTACTTTTTATCTCCCCAACTTTTTATTATAAAAGTTTTCAAACATATGGAAAGTTGAAAAAGCATTAGTCTTCATATACTCTCCACCTAGGTTCATTCTGTGATATGTACTCTTTTTCTATAAGTTTATATATTTAACTGTATCTTTTAAAAGAATATGATACTTCATTCTTAAATATGTCACACACAGCTCTGAAAAATATTTCTGTCATCTAACATAATTACTAAACCTTTTAATTTCGATTCTGTAAGTGTTATAAAAACTTTGGAAAGAGGGGCGCCTGTGTGGCTCAGTCAGTTAAGCGTCTGACTTCAGCTCAGGTCATGATCTCATCGTCTGTGAGTTCAAACCCTGCATCAGGCTCTGTGCTGACAGCTCAGAGCCTGGAGCTTGCTTCAGATTCTGTGTCTCCCTCTCTCTCTGCCCTTCCCCCACTCGCACCCTGTCTCTCTCTCTCAAAAAAATAAACGTTAAAAAATTCAAAAAAATTTTAAACACAAACTTTGGAAAGAAAGAAGAACATAAAAAAGAAAAATAAAAGAAGAAATAAGACCACCACCCAAAGATAAACTCTACTTACATTTTGTATCTTTAATTCTAATCTTAAAGCTGATTTTTAAGTAAAAATCAGCATTTCCTAAAGTGTATTTCATGCCATGGTTAAAAGACATTCTGTGACAGAGTTCAATTGTCCACTAAATTTGAAATACGTTAAGTTTTAAAACTCTCTGTGTGATTCCAATGTGCTGCCTAAAGCTCGTGCTTATCAAAATGCAGTTTTCCATAGAATCAATCAGGGACTTGTTAAAATACAGATTCTGATCAGTGGGGCCCAAGATCCTGCATTTCTAGCATCTTCCCAGTTGATGCTGAAGCTGTTGGTCTGTGAATTATTTTTTGAGTATAAAGGCTTCACAGCACAAGAGAAGAGTGATCGGATAGGGTAGCAGATGTGGTATTATTTTGGAAAGGTCTTTCTAAATAACTGTACTGTACCACCTGAGCCCTGCTGCTTTAAAAGTCTAAGGTTATAAGTTTAGTATAATAATAAAAACGACCTTTTTTATTGAGTAATCACTATCTCTATATGCTCTATATACGTTACCACATTTAAGCCTCCAAATGCCCCTATCGAGTAGTATAGCAATGCTGTTGATGTACCATCCAAATGTCCCTCGCTACACTTCCAAATCCACCTACAGCCATAGTGAATGGTCCCCATGCACCTGCTTACCTTTAGCACCCATGTTGCTCTGCTGCTCAGCCACAGGATCTGGCTCAGCTCCACGCGAGGAAGCTGGCAATGCCAACCGCTGTCCGATCATGGTTTGTTTCACATATGCTGTTTAAATACAAGAATGTTCATCGAAGTTTTATTAATAATAGCCCCAAGATGTAAACAACCCAAATGTCCGTTAACAGAAGAATGGATAAAGTATAGTTTATTTATACAGTAGAAAACCGCAGAGCAATAAAAAAAATAATGAACCACCACTGCTGGATGAATCTTACAGATAACCATGTCAAGCAAAAGAAGCCCAACAAGTTACCTGAAGTTCAAGAACAGAGGGAGGGGCCAAGATGGCGGAACAGCATGGAAGTTTTTTTTGCGTCTCCCATCCCTGAAATACAGCCGGATCAACACTAAACCATCCTGCACACCTAGAAAACTGATTTGAGGATTAACACAACAATCTGCACAACCTGAACCAGAGAACTCAGCAGGTATGCAGCGGGGAGAAGTGAACTGGGGGAGAAAGCCCCGGAGGGCAGGGAGCTGTTTTTGTTTGAGGAGAGAGGACTGAGACGGGGTTGGGGGGGGGGGGGAGAGTATGGAAAACATCCCTCCTGCCTGAAAGCAGCTGGAGAGAAAAAACAAGAGTATGCAAGGGACTGAACAAAAAAGGGAGAAAGGATAAAGGAGAGGGTTTAAATTCCATTAAGACTCTATAAACAGTGCAGAGTCTGAAACTCAGCAGCTCTACCTGGCAGTGCGCTGGTGGGAAGGGCGAATCCCTAGGAGCAGAGAGTGCGGTCCTCGGAGCCTTCAGGCCACAGGGGAGAGGCGGTTCCCCCGCTGGGAGGACATTTGGTAAAGGCTGTGCGCAGCTTCCCCATAGGCAAAGGCCCCAGGGGACCCAGGAGAACAACCACATTCACTGGTGCTGGAGCAAGAACGTTAAGGGTGAAGCCTGGCGCCAGATGTGTGTTGTGATTTTCCATAATCCCTGAAACGCTGCTGCTACACGATCGCGTGAACTCTTTCTGGGGCGGGCTGGCACCCGGCCGCAGTCTCTGGGCATCAGAGGCAGCACAGTCCCGCGAACATTCCTGGGTGCGGCTGGCACCTGGTCATCGCTCAGTGAGACCCTCCCCCCGAAGGTCTGAGAGGGTCAAAGCCGCAGTCCCTCAGAAGTGATGGGTTGGGAAACACAGCCGCATCTGAGATAAAACTCAGGAGGGAGGTGCCGCCTGGCAACGTGACGGCTTGGTCACTGACAGTATAAAAGTGGGGAGGGGACGGAAGCTGGAGACAAAAGACGGGTACGCGATTGCTGGTCGGGGAGAGCACATAGTTCTCACACTAGATACTTGTTATCTGGGTGACGCCATTTTCAACCCTCTGGCGCATGCGCATGCACATGCACACCTACAGCAATCGACCCAGTAAGCTAAGCAGCGCCATCTAGTGGAGAACGGAGCCATTACACTAAGCCCCACCCAACTGGGCCAATCTCGCTCTTCAGGAACACAAGTCTCTCCGCCGGCTTAGTTTACGGACTATTAAGTGCTTCATAGTTCGACTTCTAGGGGAAACTGATGTAATTTCAATCGTACTTCACTCTGTTTGCTGGTCTATCTATTCAATTTTTTTTCTTATTCTTGAATACAGAAAGAGAAAAACATTTATTTTCCATATCCATTAAAGATATTTTTCTTTAATTTTTTTTCCTACTATATTTTTTTACTTTTTTGTAAAATTTTCAAATTCTATTTTTTACTTCCATCATTTCATTTTATTCTATTTCATTATATTCATTTTTTCAAATTTTCAAACATTTTCCTTTTTTTCTTTCTTTTCTTTTCTTATCTTTCCCTTTTTTCTCTATTCTATCAAGCTCCTTGAAACAACCAGACCAGAATACACCTAGGATCTAGCATCCTTTATTTGGTTTTTGGGGGGTTGTTTTTAATTTTTAATTTTAATTTTTTTAATTTTAATTTTTTTTACCTTATTAATTCCTTTTCTTCCTTCAAAATGACGAAATGAAGGAATTCACCCCAAAAGAAAGAACAGGAAGTAATGACAGCCAGGTACCTAATCAACACAGATACAAGCAAGATGTCTGAACTAGAATTTAGAATCACGATAATAAGAATATAGCTGGGGTTGAAAACGGATTAGAACCCCTTTCTGCAGAGATAAAAGGTAAGTCAGGATGAAATAAAAAATGCTATAACTGAGCTGCAATCTCGAGTGGATGCCACAGTGGCAAGGATGGATGAGGCAAAAGCTATATCAGTGATATAGAGGACAAACTTATGGAGAACAATGAAGCAGAAACAAAGAGGGAGATTTAAGAATTAGAGATATCAGTGACTCATTAAAAAGGAACAATGTCAGAATCATAGGGGTCCCAAAAGACGAAGAGAGAGAAAAAGGGGTAGAAGGATTATCTGAGCAATCATAGCGGAAAACTTTCCTAACCTGGGGAAAAACACAGACATCAAAATCCAGGAAGCAAGAGGACTCCCATTAGATTCAACAAAAACCAGCCATCAACAAGGCACATTATAGTCAAATTCACAAAATACTCAGGCAAGGAAAGAATCATGAAAGCAGCAAGGGAAAAAAAGTCCTTAACCTACAAGGGAAGACAGATCAGGTTTGCTGCAGACCTATCCACAGAAACTTGGCAGGTCAGAAAGGAGTGGCAGGACGTATTCAATGTGCTGAATTGGTACTTCAGTATTAACCTTTGGTCTTTGTTATCAACAATCCTCCAATGACTGTTCAGTTAATACTTATATTCAATGCTCTCTGTTAAAATGACCAATGTGTCTCCTTCTTTTCTCTTTCTTCCTATCAGTTGGGGTTCAAGACCCTAGGGGATTATGTATTAAGAGATTGCAAAGAATTACTTTATGCAATTGTGGGGACTGGCAAGGCAAGGCTGAATACTGTAGAGCAGGCCATCAGGAATGATGGACTGGAACTGTTAGGTACAAACTCTTGTCTCTGCAGGCAGAATTTCTTCTTCCTGAGGAAAGCATCAGTTTTGCTCTTAGAGCCGTTCAACTGGTGGACTCAGGCCCAGCTAGAGTATCCAGGATAATTTCTCTTAGTGAAAGTCAACTAATTATGAAGTTTAATTATATCTACAAAATACCTTCACAGCCACATTTGGATGAATGCTTGTTCAAATAACTGGGGACTAACTAGCCATGTTGACACATAAAACTGACAATCACAGGGGCGCCTGGGTGACTCAGTCGGTTAAGTGTCAGACTCTTGGTTTCAGCTCAGGTCATGATCTCATGGTTCATGGGTTCAAGCCCCACATTGGGCTCCATGCTGGTAGTGTGGAGCCTGCTTAAGATTCTCTCCCACCATCTCTCTCTGCCCCTTCCCTGTTCTCTCTCTCTGTCTCTCTCAAAATAAATAAATAAACATTAAAAAAAAAAAAAAACACCTGACAATCACAGCCTACCTTTGACTTCCTCCAAAGCTGTGATAGAGAGCTGTATGCACTGAGATCTTCTCAAGTGTTCACGTATCTCTGCTGCTTTGCTTGAGGGTTTACAAGAGTTATGTTTCATGTGATACCTGTGAAGCAGGACTGAGCCTGCTGCTCACGGCCACAGCCTACTCACAAATGCTCTCATATTGGTGCTTCCCCTTCCCTGCCTCACTTTTCCTTCTTCTCCCCTTGTGCTTTCTGGGGTTACCCCCAGCAAATTAACTGCACCCTAGTCCATTGTGCAGGGTCCACCATTGGGGAAACACCAATTATGACAAGTAAGTATCATCATCCACTCCATTTTATGCCTTCCTGTCTCTATACCAGCCAAAATGATCTCTTAAAAATTTATTGTATCAGTACCCCTCCAACCCACTTAGAATCCTCCAATGGATTCTTAACAATTAGGACAGAATTCAACCTCTTAACTAAGATGTAAAATTTCAACCTGGCCTCCCCTTGCTGTGATTCCAATGTCATTTCCTACTATCTCCTCATTCACTTTCGGCTACGCTGGCCTTCTGCTTGCTCCTTAATCACACCAGAGTCATTCTGCCTGACACTTTGCATTTGCTATCCCCATTGCCTGAAACATTTCCACCTGTTTTCACATGGATGACTCCTTTCACCACTCAGATCTTTCTGAAATGCCACTTTCTTAGAGAGACCTTCCCTTAATCATTCTACTAACATAACATTCTTTCTTCTAAGACTTGCAAATCTATTATTCACTTCACAACCCTCTGCTTTTCTTTTAAGACTTCCGACCATCTGAAATTCTCTTCTTTTTCTTTTACTTCCTGATTGTCTGTCTCCTTTCCCTCTGCCTCCAGATATGTATTGATCACCACTGTATCCTCAGGACTGAGAATAGTGCTCAAGGCATTGAAGACCCTTGTTCAATATTTGATGAATAAATAATTATAAAAACACATATAGTTTAAAAACCTGAAAATCACTTCCGACCATGTCTATGAGTCATAGTAGGGATGACTAAGGTGGAGTAAAGGTGAACTTCACAAGCATTGGAGTAGAGGTCAAGATACTGAGAGCTCAAGGTGTTAGAAGAGCTACCTATATGGACAATGGGATGACCCTAGTTAACAGTAAAAAACAATGAAAAATCTCTATGGTTTAGGTGGGAGTGAACAGAGGATTGGTAGATGATAGGTAGAGAGTAATGAAATATAATATTAAGGTATTTGTTGTATGTGTATGTTTTTTAGGATTCTCAAAAATCCCCTCCATATCTGTTATTGTATTAATTCCAAAAGCACTCAATAATCCTATTGTTCATTTCTTATAGATTCCCTTACCATGTTTCCCATAATAGTCTCTTTCAAACATAGCACAGGGATTCACACGAAGCAAGTGCTCAATAAATATTTGTGTAGTAAAAGAAACTGAGGTTTAGAATGATTGTGTTATTTGCCCAAAGATACTGCCCAATAAAATATTGACAGAGCTAGGATTTAATATCAGCGTCCATTCTCTTAATTATTAAATAACATTGCCTTTGTCTAAAGACTGTTTTAGCAAATAGACCTGTTTTCCTTCAGAGTTACAACTGTATATGTTTTTAAAACTCCCCAAATACTTTGAGGATAAGATTCAAGAATCAAAGAGATCATTGGGATTTTTGAAAATGGGAAGGAGAAGGTCAAGAAAGGTCAGTGAAGCATTTAAACCTGGGCTGAAGTTGGTATTCTTTGTAGCCTGATAGTCTGGGGGAGTGAAAGGAAACAGCACAGTTTACAGGCTGCTTCAACTGGACTTACTCCCTCAACCTTGTGGGGTCAACTCTAAATATTTGGGAGGCCTGTTCCTTTATCTCTACCCATTATTTAGACTTTATCCAGGTCATTTAATCTCTCAGTTCTCTGCTCCATAAAGTGTGAAAAAATAACAGCTGCTCTGATCTACCATGAGCATGCCCAGCTATTCTGGGATCATATTTGGAAATGTCTTAAGCTCTCTGGAGAAGGGTAAACTATTTGATGGCATTACACTGCTCTTCTGTACATTTAGCTGGTCAATATCACACTCTAATGAATGAACGTCCTCAAGTGGTGAATGAAATAGCAGCATAGTCTATGGGGAAAATACCCACACATACAATCCAAATCATCCGAGGCCCCAATTTTTTTCCTGGTCATGACTCCTTATATCAAGTTGGAGAGATCTATTTTATCAGAGAAAGTGCAGGAGTCTTGGGTTGGGTGCATGGTCTCAGAAATCCTGAAGTAATTCTGAACGAATATCTGGATGTGGGTACATGATTTATGTTTATACGGTCTTTTACAATTTGCACAGCATTTTCACTTACTGTCTTATGTACTCTCTATTACAAGTCCTACCTTCCACAGTAAAATCAGAAGTTTAGTTTACAATGGATGTTCAACTAACATTACCTGTCTTTAATTCCTTCAAATATTTATTCCCAACTACAAATCTCTGGAGAGATCAAACAAGGCAAAAAAAAAAAAAAATCTTGCAGTTTAATGATTTTGGTGCCATTTGCCAAAGGAATAAATTGATGGTCATTTGGCTTGTGTCTGCCTTAAGTTGGACACAAATTGAGTAGTGCATACAGCCTCAAAGGAGGTTGTTAACATTCCTCATGTGCTTATTTTGGATAGGAACAAAGAGCTCTTTGAGGTCTCAGACACTCCCTCAGATACTCTGGGCACCTCAAAATAAAAGGAGTAGCCAAGATAAAAATTATGTTGAAGTAGTTTGCTTCTGTACTGAGGCCCTCAATAGTGGTAACTATACAAACTCAGGTAAGTTTCAATAATTTATTTCTCTGGCCAACATGATGGGAGAAACTCTCAGGCTGAGTGACTTTACTTTCCCTTCAGATGCTCCGTGCTCATCTGTATCTCGCTTTGGATGGTAATGGATGCATTTGTGTTGAACAGCATCTTTGCTTCAATAAATAAAAAATGGCAGGGGTAAATTTAAATTCTTTCTTTTCATTTTTCCTAATGAGAACTGAATATTTGGTTCTCTATTGTATTGCTATTATTTATGATCATTAATATTTTATTTGATGTGCATCCGTGTCTTCATGTGTAAAAAATGCAAGGGCCACAGAAGCAAAAAGAATACTTATCATTTAAGCTTTTCATATAGTATCATTTCAGAGCTGTTATAATGGCCATTTTCTGTTTGTAATACAACATTCCTTTTAGAAACCACTGTACTTGTAGCTTTCTCCGACCTATTAAAATATCAAAGAAGATGCTTCTCTCTTCTTTAACTCTCTTAACCTCTAAAAAGGCAAGGTATCTTACTAATATGTTATTTGCAAGTATATTTGAAAAATGAGGTCAAGTGAAACAGATCCCACTACTTACAAGAATAGAAAGAAGAGTTGAGGTTGCCTTCAGTGAACAAGAAATACCATGGCTTAATCAGAATTCAGGTTCCTGAATACAATGTACTTCTTTTCCAGGTATTGGAAATCTATCGTGATAGAAATCTATCATGGCAGCTTTTGACAACCGTTTAACAATTCGTATAATAGAACTCAGTGTGATTATGAAGACAAAGGCTTTGGAATTTTTGCCAGGAAGGTAATGTCCATCTTCTAGGATGCAGAGTTATCACCAAATAACCAACTCATGAAAATAATAGAGTGGGGCGCCTGGGTGACTCAGTCGGTTGAGGGTCCAACTCTTGATTTCGGCTCAGGTCATGATCTCACGAGTTTGTGATTGCAGGCCCCGCATCAGGCTCTGTGCTGACAGCATGGAGCCTGCTTGGGATTCTATCTCTCCCTCTCTCTCTCTGCCCATCCCCAGCTTGTGCATGTTCTCTCTGTCTCAAAATAAATAAATGATGGAAAAAAAAACTTTAAAAAAATAGAGCAATAACCAAATATCTACCTGGGAAAACAAGAAATCTGGTGGGAATGGGGGTGGGGAAAGGAGCATAATGGCCAATGTGTGTGGTAGCTAGCCTCTAAGATGACACCAGTAATACCTGCCTCCTGATATTCTTGCTGTGTATAGTCTTCTCCCCTACTGAATAAGACTGACTGGTGTAATCAATAGGATATTGTTGCAATGATGGCTTATGATTTCCAAGACTAGGTCATAAAAGATGTATGACTTCTGTTTTGCTCACTCTTGGATCATTCACTCTGGGGGAAGCCAGCTGCCATGTTGTGAGATCGCTCAAGCAGTCCTATGGTATGAAGATTTTCATTTCCCTCCCTTCCTCCCTCTTCCTTCCTTCCTTCCTTCCTTCCTTCCTTCCTTCCTTCCTTTCTTTCTCTCTCTCTCTCTTTCCTTTCTTTCTTTCTTTCTTTCTTTCTTTCTTTCTTTCTTTCTTTCTTTCTTTCTTTCTTTTTCTTTCTTTCTTTCTTTCCTTTCTCCCTTTCTTTCTTTCTTTCTTTCTTTCTTTCTTTCTTTCTTTCTTTCTTGCCTTCCTTCTTTCCTTCCTTCCTTTCACCTGCCTTTTTATTTAAATTCCAGTTAGTTAGCGTAATATTAGTTTCAGATATACAATTTAGTGATTCAACACTTCCATACAACACCTGGTACTCATCACGGCAAGTGCACTCTTTAATTCACATCACCTATTTAACCCATCCCCCACTCATCTCTCCTCTGATAACCATCAATTTGTTTTCTATAGTTAAGTTTCTTGGTTTGCCTGTCTCTCCCCTGCCCCACCATGATCTTTTGGTTTGTTTCTTAAATTCCACATGAGTGAAATCATGTGGTATTTGTCTTTCTCTGACTGACTTATTTTGCTTAGCATAATACTCTCTAGCTCCATCCACATTTTTGCAAATGGCATTATTTCGTTCTTTTTTATGGAAGAGTAATATTCCATTATATTTATATAGCCCTTCCTTGTTATCCATTCATCATTCAATGGACATTTGGTCTCTTTCCATAATTTTGCTATTGTTGTTAATGCTGTTATAAACATCAGGATTTATGTATCCCTTCAAATTAGTATTTTTGTATCCTTTGGGTAAATACCTAGTGGTGCAATTGCTGAACTGTAGGGTAGTTCTATATTTAACTTTTTGAGGAATCTCCATACTGTTTCCCAGAGTGGCTACATCAGTTGCATTCCCACCAACAGTATAAGAGGGTTCTCCTTTCTCCACGTTCTCACAAAAACCTCTTGTATCCTGTGTTGTTAATGCTAGCCATTCTGACTGGTGTGAGGTGATATCTCATTGCAATCTTGATTTGTATTTCCCTGATGATGAGTGACAATGACCATCTTTTCATGTGTCTGTTGGCCATCTGTATGTCTGGCCATCTGTATGTCTCCTTTAAACGTATTCATGTCTTTTGCCCATTTCTTGACTGGATTATTTGTGTTTTGGGTGTTGAGTTTGATAAGTTCTTTATATATTTTGGATACTAACTCTTTATCAGATAGGTCATTTGCAAATATCTTCTCCCATTCTGAAGGTTGCCTTTTCATTTTGTTGATGGTTTCCTTTGCTGTGTACAAGCTTTTTACTTTTATGAAGTCCCCATAGTTTATTTCTGCTTTTGTTTCTCTTGCCTCAGGAGACTATCTAGTAAGAAGTTGTTATGGTCAAGATCAAAGAGATCATTGCCTATGTTCTTCTCTAGGATTTTAATGGTTTTCTGTCTCACATTTAGGTCTTTCATCCATTTTTAACTTATTTTTGTGAATGGTGTAAGAAAGTGGTCCATTTTCATTCTTTTGCATGTCATTGTCCAGTTTTCCCGACACCATTTGTTGAAGAGACTGTCTTTTTTCCAATGGAAAAAATATCTTTCCTGCTTTGTCAAAGATCAATTGGTTGTTTAGTTGTGGATTCATTTCTGGGTTTTCTATTCTGTGTTACTGATCTAAGCATCTATTTTTGTGCCAGTACCATACTGTCTTGATCACTACAGCTTGTAATGTAACTTGAAGTCCAGAACTGTGATGCCTCCAGCTTTGCCGTTCTTTTTCAAGGTTGCCTTGGCTATTCAGTCTTTTGTGGTTCCGTACAAATCTTGGAACCACATTGTTTCCATTGTTTGTTCTAGCTCCATGAAAAATGCTGTTGGTATTTTGATAGGGATTGCATTAAATATGCAGATTCGTTTGAGTAATATAGACATTTTAACAATATTTTTTTCTTCTAATCTGAGAGCAGGGAATGTCTTTCCGTTTTTTTTTTTTTTTTTTTTTTTTTTTTGCATCATCTTCAATTTATTTCGTAAGTGTCCTATAGTTTTCAGAGTAGAGATCTTTTATCTCTTTGGTTAGATTTATTTCAAAGTATTTTATGGTTTTGAGTGCAATTGGCAATGGGATTGATTCCTTGATTTCTCTTTCTACTGCTTCATTATTAGTGTATAGAAATGCAACAGACTTCTGTACATTGATTTTGTATCCTGCGACTTTATGGAATTTGTGTATCAGTTTTAGCCATTTTTTGGTGGAGTTTCATGTTCTCTTCAAATAGTATCACGTTATCTTCAAATAGTGGAAGTTTGACTTCTTCCTTGCTGATTTGGATGCCTTTTATTTCTTTTTGTTGTCTGATTGCTGTGGCTAGGACTTCCAAACTATGTTAAATAACAGTGGTGAGTGGACATCCCTGTCTTGTTCCTAACCATAGAGGAAAGCTCTCAGTTTTTCCCCATTGAGGATATTAGCTGTGGGTATTTTGTGTTAGAGGTATGTTCCCTCTAACCCTACTTTGTTGAGGGTTTTTATCATGAATGGATGTTGTACTTTGTCCAATGCTTTTTCTGCATCTATTGAAAGGATTGTATAGCTCTTATCCTTTCTTTTATTGTTATACATCTTGTTGATTAATTTGTGAATACTGAACCACCCTTAAAGCCCAGGAAAAAATACCACTTGATCATATAATGTACTGTTGGATTTTGTTTGCTAGTATTTTATGGAGAATTTTTGCATCCATGTTCATCAGGGATCTTGACCTGTAGTTCTCTTTTTTAGTGGAGTCTTTGTCTGGTTTTGGTATCAGGGTAATGCTGGCCTCATGGAATGAACTTGGAAGTTTTCTTTCCATTTTTATATTTTGGAATAGTTTGAGAAAAATAGGTATTAACCCTTCTTTACACGTTTGGTAGAATTCACCTGGTCCTGGTCCTGAGTTTTTGATATGCTGGAAAATTTTTGATTACTGGTTCAATTTCTCTTGTTATCAGTTTTTCAAGTTTTCTATTTCTTCCTGCTTCAGTTTTGGTAGTTTTTATGCTTTAGAAGTTTATCCATTTCTTCCAGGTTGTCCAGTTTGTTGCCATATAGTTTTTAATAATATTCTTTTAAAATGTTCGAACTTATGTACTGCTGATTGTTATTTCTCCTTTCTTATTTGTGATTGTATTTATTTGGGTCCTGTTTTCTTTTTGACAAATCTGGATAGGGGTTTATCCATTGTATTAATTTTTTTTAAAGGACCAACCTTGATTTCATTGATATGTTCTATTGTTTTTTTTAGTTTCTATATCATTTATTTCTGCTCTAATTTTTATTATTTCCTTCCTCCTGCTGGCTTTAGGCTTTGTTTGTTGTTCTTTTTCCAGCTCCTTTAGGTGTAAGTTTAGATTGTTTCTTTGAGATTTTTTTTGTTTCTTAAGGTTGGCCTATAATTGCCATGTACTTCTCTTTTAGGACTGCTTTTGCTGCATTCCAAAGGTTTTGGACTGTTGTGTTTTCATTTTTATTTGTTTCCACGTATTTTTAAATTTCTTCTTTGCTTTCCTGGTTGACCCATTCATTGTTTAGTAGGATGTTGTTTAACCTCCATATATTTGTGGTCTTTCCAAATTTTTTATTGTGGTTGACTTCAAGTTTCATAGTGTTGTGTTCAGAAAATATGTGTGGTATGATCTCAGTCTTTTTGTATTTGTCAAGGGCTGATTTGTGACCTATTCTGGAGAATGTCCCATGTGCACTGGAAAAGAATACGTATTCTATTGCTTTATGATGGAATTTCCTGAATATATATGTTAAGTCCATCTGGTCCAGTGTGTCAAAGCCGCTGTTTCCTTGTTGATTTTCTGCTTAGATTATCTGTCCATTGCTGTAAGGGGGTGTTAAGATCCCCTACTATCATTGTATTATTATCAGTGAGTTCCTTTATATTTGTTATTGTTTTTATATTTTGGGGTGCATAAATATTTACAATGTTAGATCTGCTTGTTGGATTGTCCTCTTTATTATGATATAGTGACCTTTTTCATCTCTTGTTATAGTTTTTGGTTTAAAATATAGTTTGTCTGATATAAGCATTGTTACTCCATCTTTCTTTGAAGTCCATTCACATGATAAATGTTCCTCCATTCCCTCACTTTCAATTTTTTAAAAATTTTTATTTATTTTTGGGGCGCCTGGGTGGCGCAGTCGGTTAAGCATCCGACTTCAGCCAGGTCATGATCTCACGGTCTGTGAGTTCGAGCCCCGCGTCAGGCTCTGGGCTGATGGCTCAGAGCCTGGAGCCTGTTTCCGATTCTGTGTCTCCCTCTCTCTCTGCCCCTCCCCCATTCATGCTCTGTCTCTCTCTGTCTCAAAAATAAATAAATGTTGGAAAAAAAATTAAAAAAAATTTTTTTATTTATTTTTGAGAGAGAGAGAGAGACAGAGCACAAGTGGGAGAGGGGTAGAGACAGAGAGGGAGACACAGAATCCGAAGCAGGCTCCAGCCTCTGAGCTGTCAGCACAGTTGACATTTAGTCTATTTATATTTAGAGTAATTATTGATATGTATTTAGTGCCATTTTATTACTTGTTTCGTCATTGTTTCTGGAGATTTTCTCCATTCCATTCTTGACTTTGTTACTTTTGGTCTTTCTTTTCCACTCAAAGAGTCTCCTTTAATATTTCTTGCAGGGCTCATTTAGTGGTCATGAACTCACCGTTAGTTTTTGTCTGTGAAACTCTCTCTTCTTCTATTCTGAATGATAGCCTTGCTGGATAGAATACTCTTGGCTGCATATTTTTTCCCATTCAGCATGTTGAATATACCATGCCACTCTCTTCTGGCTTGTTTCTGTGGACAGATCTGCAGTTTGCCTTTTGAGTCTTCCCTTGTAAATTAGGGGCTTCTTTCATCTTGCTGCTTTTAGGATTTTTTCTTTATTACTATATTTTGCAAATTTAATTATAATATGTCTTGTTGTTGTCTGGCCTTTGTTGATTTTTTTTTTTTACTTTTGTTGATTTTGATGAGAGTTCTCTGTGCCTCCTGGGTCTGGATGTCTGTTTCCTTCCACAGATTAGGAAATTTCCTCAAATTTTCTGCCCCTTTCCCTCTCACTTCTTCTTCTGGGACTCCTATGATAAGAATGTTATCATGTTTGATGGAGTTGCTGAGTTCCCTTATTCTTGTGTTCCATAATTCTTCTTTCTCTGTTTTGTTCAGCTTCATTATTTTTCATTATTTTATCTCCCATATCATTTATTTCTCTACTTCTTCCATCCTTGTGTTCATTGCAGCAAGTCTGTTTCAAATCTTAGTTATTACATTTTTCATTTCTGACAGATTGTTTTTAACTCCTTTATCTCTGTGCTAAGGAAGTCTTGAAGTCTTCCATTCTTTTCTCAAGCGCAGCAAGTATCCCTATGATTGTTGCTTTATATTCTCCATCAGGCATATTACTTCGATCTGTTTGGCTTAGATCTCTGGCTGTGACCTTATCTTGTTGTCCCATTTGGGATGAATTCCTCCATATTGGCAATTGTCTAACCTCTGTCTTCTTCTGTGTTAGAAAAGCCTGTTATGTTTCCTGCTCCTGAGAGTAATGGCTTTATGAAGAAGAGGTCATATAGCGTCCAGGGCCTGGTGCTTCAAGGAGTGTCTCTGATGTGTGCTGCATGCACTCTGCTGCTGTGATTTTAGCTGCTCTTTCAGGCTAGTCATCTGCTAGTCTCCTTGCCTGCTGTGGGCCATGTTTGGTCCTTGGCCAGAGTGGGGTGAGTTTTAACTAGGTGTGCTCTGGTCTGCTTGTGAAATGAGACCTGATACTACTTCTACTAGAAACAAAGCCTTGCAGAAATCTCTGGTCAGGAGACGTGGTGCGGCCAGGGGTTTCTGCTGGTCTTCCGGAGAAGAGACCCACTGCGCTGGGACTGAGGCCAGCATGACCAAGAAGGGCAATCCTGCCAGAGCACAGGGTGTGGGACTTGGTGCAAGCAGGTTAGGCAGCCAGTGTCGGCACTGCGTAGCTTACCACAGGTGGTTCTGTGCTTTTGCTGAGGAGCAGGGGAGGGAAACGGCGCCAGCTAGCTCCTTTGTCCCTAGAGCGGGGTCTCCATCCTTGCTGCTCTCAGAGAAGCACTCCAAAAAGAGCGAATAATCTCCTTCCTGTGTATCCCAGGTGTTTTTCAGATTGCTGTTTCCATGCGGTCTGCCTCCGGATTTTTTGCCTGCCTTCTTTCCAGGAGCAGTGCTGTGCCTTGGGGCTCTACCCCAGCCAGGCCGCTGACTTTTAAAGCTCCAGGCTTTAGGGACATGGTGTGGCAGGGACCTGCGCTGGTCTTCCGGGGGAGCATCTTGCCACACTGGGATGGATGCGGGTTTGAAAGAGAAGGGCAGTCATGCCAGAGCACAGGGATGTGGGACTGGGAACAAGGAGGCTAGGCAGCCAGTGTCAGTCCCGGCTGCCCTCTGCAGATGGCGCTGAGGGTGGAGGGGAGGGAAATGACACCCGGCGGCTTCTTTGTCCCCAGAGAGGTGCCTCTATGAACACAACCTCCCATGGACACACTGCGAGAAGAGCCAGTAACCTCCCCACTGTATGCCCGATGTGTTTCCACATTGCCTGCCCCAGGGGGTGTTTGCCTGCCTTCTCCCAGGTGCAGTGTAGCGCCCTCAAGGTTCTAACCCGACCTAGTCCCTGACCTCTAAAACTCCAGTCTTGGAGCCCCACCTGTTTCAAGAACTCCCCCAAATCAGCCTCTCTCATTTTCCCAGCCAATGGCTTTGGGGAAATGTTCTCCTTGTGCATTCCCCTGGGTGCTCCTCTCTTGCCTTTCTCTGCGACCAGGGTTGCCTCCCCTCTACAACACCCTCCATCTCTTTCTCCCCCAAACCATGTCTCCATACTTCCTACCTTCCTTGATGCGGTTTCTTCTCTCTCTTTCGTTGTGGAGTTTGTTCTGCCAGTCTTCGGGGTGATTTCTGGGATATTCAGAATGATTGGATAGTTATCTAGTTGTGTTCATGGGATGAGAGAAGCCTAGGGTTTTCCTGCTATGGCGCCTCTGAGCTCCACCCCCTCCCAAAACACAGACCTTAAAAAGACAGGACATTGAAACAGTGATAGAAAAAGAAGAGTTGTATCCAGGGACCCCTCAGACAAATTTTGAAACAAAAAAGAGTCTGTGATAGAGCTGGGTTCTAGGCAAAAAAGCAGGTTAAGTCGCCAGGTGAAGGGAAGATGATATAAACTGCCAATCAAGAACTTCCTGATTTTCACTTCACTTTGGGGTTCCTGTGTCTTTATCTAGGGGAGTGCATTGTCATGTAAGTATTTTAAGAAGGGTTATGAAAACGAGGCTCCAGAAATGTGTGTGTGTGTGTGTGTGTGTGTGTGTGTGTGTGTGTTTTAAAGACACTTAAAAAGGACTCCTTCTGTTGTTTTTCACAAATTACCAAGTGTTTGCCTACTGAGTTATCTGGTGTAATTCTTAACTAGTCCTTTAAGCTACCATCCAGCAAGTGAATAGTCAAATATCATGGGGAAAACTATTGAATTTTAATTTTCCATGATCTTTCAAATGAGATTTTGACCTCATGTTTAAGTTCCCTTATGACAGCTTTAACTACATTTTTTTTAATGAGACTTAACAAATACTAAAGAAAAATTTAGAAATCCAGATCTTACCACAGCACATAAAACCAACTCATTCCTCTGGGTCCTCCTTGGTGCTTTCTGGATTGGCCCAAGGCATCCCATGTATCATAAGCACCCTTAGACTCAGGAGAAGAAGGTAGAGACTGCAACTTTTCAATCCACTTTTCACATAATCTGAATAATGTGCTTTGCATGGTGATTAAAGAGCATGAAAAAAGTCAGATGATCCCTGCCTTCAGGGAAGTTACATGCTTCTGAAAAAAAGGATGAAAATGACTACATCACGAAAACGCAGATGCCCCTGCGAGGGGCGCGGTTGATGCCCCACTCTAAAAGTCCTCAGCCTGTCTCTGAGGACTTCCTCATGCTGCAGCTCTGCTCCATGGGATTCTTGCTGCTTCTCCACTGGCTCTCTGACCCACAGCAGCTTGCTGAACCTGCCTGCAGGGAAGCTCCAGAAACACCGGGTTTGGGGCACCACCCGGGTAAACATTCGACCAATGAGAAGTGGAAGCTTGTGGATAAGAACCCCAGCCTCCCCAGCCTTCAGGGGTTCCAGCAGGATCAGGCCCTGCTGCCTTCAGTGGTTACTCCCTCTTTAATCCACTCTTGATTGGCTTTGCCCGTCCCTGTTTGCTTTACCCACTCTTGAGAGTGAGTTCTAAGTAAACCGGGCTACAGGTGAGCACACAGGTGCCAGGGAAGCTGCAGGAGTTGGTGGGATCACCTGAGCATTGTGTACAACCAGAAGACTTAGGAGCATTAACCTGGAGATGTGAAATGGAGAAAGGGGAGCCATAGTGATTTTAAGGAGTGACCCGTCACCTGGAAGCCAAGGAAAGCTTCAGAGAGGCCTAGTGAGATAAAGACGGAATGTGTCTTTGTCGAAAAAGACCAGTGAGATATGAAAAAAGGCAAAACTAATCTATGGTTCAAGAAGTCAAGGAATTGGTGGTGACTAGAACAGGCAGAAGGGCCCTTCCCTTTCTTGATTTGGGTGCTGCTGAGCTGTGTACGTTAAGTTCGTGAAGAAACATCAAGCTGCCTATTTATCACATAGGCACTTCCTGTAGGTATGTTATATCGTAATAAAAAGTGTAAAAGAACCATAGGTAGGTCACTTTAGGTAGAGGGGCTGGAAACCAGACGGCAGTGGGTCGTAGAGCAACTACAATGTGAAAAAGGAAAAACAGAATACCCCGAAGAAGCTTGGCTATCAATTGTCTATTGCTGGGTCACAAACTATCCCAAAACTTAGGGGCTTATGACAGTGACTGTTTTACTTGCTTATAATTCTGTGGGTCAGCCATTTTGGCTGGGCTCAGCTGAGTAGTTCTTCTGCTTGTTTCCTTGGTGGTTTGACTGGGTCGGGGTGATCTAGCCCGGCCTCACCCCCATGTCAGGTAGTTGGTGCTGGCTGTAATCTGGTCCTCTCTCTTGGCTTGGTCTCTCCTCACTTGGTGACAGCATTTTAGAAGGATAAGAGTGGAAGCTATAGTCTTCCTGGGGCATAGGCTTGAATGTTGCACAGTGTCACTGCTGCCGTGTTCTATTGGTCAAAGCAAATCATAAGCCCAGCCCTGGTTAAACAATAGGGAATGGTGGGGACAATGGGGACCTAGACAGCACATGCCTCGTCTGAAGGGGACAGCTGTTTGGCACCAACAAGATTGGATGCCATGTGGCCCACTGTTCCTAGATATTCTGATTTTGCCTGAAAGTCAGAAACCTAAAACGTTCTGTGAAATCTCTCAATTTTTATGCATAGCAACTAATTCACAATCTTAAACAACATTATGTGGTCCAAATAAATATGCCCATGAGCTTGATGCAGCCTGTGAGCCTTGAGCTTATAACCTCTGCCTTGGATTATTGCAAGATTTAGACTAGGAAAGACCATCATTCTCCAAATAAAAGTGGAAACAGATTTAAGAAATCTACACTCTCTCTTTGGCCTGTAGGGCATCAGTTCATAACTTTTGGTTTATTTCTGCCATGTAGGAGACCAACAATGCAAGCATGATAGGAATTTGGGGAAAGCCACCCATTATTTCCTCCCCTTAGACATCTCTCTCTGCCCTCCCTCCAGCTTAGAACTTCCACTTAGAGATTAGTATTATTTTTATTTATTTTATCTATTTTATTTTTTTCTGGGTTTATTTATCTATTTTTTATTTTTTTAAATATAATTTATTGTCAAGTTGGCTAACATACGGTGTATACAGTGTGCTCTTGGTTTTGGGGGTAAATTCCATGATTCATCACTTACATACAACACCCAGTGCTCATCCCAACAAGTCCCTCCTCAATGTCCATCACCCATTTTCCTCTCTCTCCCCCGCCCCCATCAACCCTCAGTTTGTTCTCTGTATTTAAGTCTCTTGTTGTTTGCCTACCTCCCTCTCTGAAACTATTTTTTTCCTCTTCCCTTCCCCCAGGTCTTCTATTAAGTTTCTCAAGTTCCACATATGAGTGAAAACATATGTTTTTCTCTGAATGATTTATTTCACTTAGCATAATAGCCTCCAGTTCCATCCATGTTGCTGCAAATAGCAGAATTTCATTCTTTCTCATGGCCAAGTAGTATTCCACTGTATTATATAAACCACATCTTCTTTATCCATTCATCAGTTGATGGACCTTTAGGCTCTTAGTTATTTTTTCAAATTGAAGTATAGTTGGCATATAATATCCTATTACTTTCAGATATACAACATAGTGATTCAACATTTTTATAAATTATAAAATGATCTAGACGTTACTATCATTTTCTTGCCTTCTGGAAGTGTGAAAGAAGTTCAGACTATGGATGTGGGCATGGGGTGTGTTGTCCTCTCCATTCAAGATGGCCTGTCTCAACTTTCAGAAAGTGGATGAAAGGCATCTGCTGCAGCTTGAGCAAAAACACCTACTGTGTGAGGGGCATTGTGCTTTTACCCAGGTAACTCCTTGGCCTCCCTGGCTGAGTCCTTATTACTGCATTTGATGACTTCAGAGAGGATGATTTGCTCGCAGAGTCCCACTGCTGGCAAGTGGCAGGGTAGAGCTTTGGGGTGAGCTCTTGAATGCTGAAGCCCATGCTTTTCCCACTGGTGTTTGCTTCAGTCCCACACCTATACCTCATGCACATGGAAGTTGTATGTAAGCCTCCAGAGTCTTGAATTGGGGGGAAAGGCAGTCTTAGGGCCACGACGACATCCTGAATATGGAACTACAAAGCTACAGAATAAGCTAAAACATGTAAAGTGTTTAGAAGAGGCCCCGGCCAAGACAGTTGTTGGGCACTCCCAACTCACTAGAATGTGGGCACCATCAAGGGCCACCTGGTCTGTTCACTGATGCACCCCAGCACTCCCACTGGCTTTGCTCAAATATGTGCTTATTAGAAGCTGGCTTGGTCTTTTATTTTTTTAATTAAAAAATGTTTTTTAATGTTTATTTTTGAGAGAGAGAGAGAGAGAGAGAGAGAGTAGGGGGGTGGGCAGAGAGAGAGGGAGGGAGACACAGAATGCAAAGCAAGCTCCAGGCTCTGAGCTACTAGCACAGAACCTGATGTAGGGCTTGAACCTATAAACCGTGAGATCGTGACCTGAGCCACACAGGCACCCTTGTCTTGGTCTTTTAAAAGAAATTCGCCACATCACTACATCATCATACCTCATAGGTGACAGAGGCCTGGGAGTTGCAGAGGATGCTGAGACTCTGAGGTTCACCTTCATGGGGACCCATGACTGTTGTGTGGGGTAGGACTCCACAGACACACTTTTCTGTCTCAAGCTCAGACTTGAGACAAAAACCTCTGTGCAGAATGAGGAATCTGGTTTGCAAATGAAGGGGCACTGCTGATTTCACACTTTTAATTATTTAATTAATGAGTATTTACATTTTTAAAAAAGCAGTTAAGGGACCAGGCGTAGAGAGCATTGATTGTGAGGCAGGGAATGGATACACATATCATTTCCAATGCTTCACAGATGGAAAATTCAAGGGAAATTGAGTCTCCTGAGTTCATGGTTCTCATTCAATACAAATCCTTCAGCCTAATTTCAGCCTGAAGGATTTCAGCCTAATTTCAGGCTGAAGGATTTCAGACAAATCCATCGTCTTTTTTTTTTGAACACTTGAGTTACAAACATTGTCACCCATGTATGACTATAAGTCCTCAGCTGGGAGAGGCCTGCTTTAGCTGACAACATCTCTTTCCAGAACCAAAAACCATGTGATTTTATTCCTGGAAGGACTTGACCTTGTTCTTAGAATAAATCCATTGTCATATGTTGGGCTCTGGGATAGGGAGACTTGAAAACCTTCTTATGGAAGAGGTTAAAACTCATCCAAATATGCTTGGTTGAGGTACTCTGTCTGGACATTCTCTGCTCTCTCTGGAGGAAGGATCAGCAGGCTCTTCTTAAAGATGGTGAATATTTTAAGATTGTGGATCATTTGGTCATGAATGCATGTAAATGAATGGACATGGCTGTGTTCAAATAGAGCTTTACTTACAAAAACAGGAGGCCCTGCTTGGTTTGCCAAGTGCTGCAGTAGAGGTGAGGCTCAGAGCCTGAGTTCTGTCCAGAATATCTAAATGTTCTGAATGGATGTCCATTGCCAAGTATGTTTTCTGTGTCAGTAACATGTGCTCCAACTGCAATACTTCGTTATGAGGTTTTAGAACAGTTTAGGAGAAGATCTGTACCTTTGGCCCAGACTATTTTGTGTGAAGGATCCAAGTAGATATACATTAGGAGGGCATGATGTTCTATTCCCTAGTGGGGAGCAGAATTAGGGTGACATTCACTTATGTGCATTTATCTAGAATAAAGCGAGCAATTATAGTTGCTTGGGGATAGGAAAGAGTAACTAAGCCTGGATTTTGGTTGAATTGCCATCCTAGTCTCTGACTTTACACCTTCCAAATGATCAGGATGACAAATTTTCACTTATCTTGTGTTTGATTACTTTTTTTAAGTTAAAAATTAAAAATAGTATTAGGGAAAAAAAAATAACCTGTAAGAAATTAAGCGATAAAATGTTTGGCTCCTTTCATGAATGCTTCCAATCTCAAGTCAGAGTCTGTACTATCTCACGTGTGAATTGAATGCCATTAGGAATCATTTTATGGTACCTGCCCACCCCCCTAAAAATAATGTAAATTCCCTGACTTTTCACCTGCAACTTTTTGAGAGATGTTGATGAATTCCTTTTCCAGTGAATTTCTAGATTCAAGAATTTCTCAACGCTCATCCATTTTAAATTTCCAAGCTGCCAGTAGTAATTGGTCTCAGAGGATCTTGCAAGGAAATAAAAAATATATTCCTAAGCACACTTAAAGTCCTTTAGCATTTGCTCGTTTTATACAAGAGAGAGTAGAGAGGGATGAAAAGATGTGAAGGATCCTCTTTACCCTGCTATAGAGGGTGACAGACATCAGAAAAGGCTCAAGTGCCACATCAGATTGGGGATGTTAAAAAGAACAATTACCTCTGTTAAAAAAATAATAATATTTTGTCAGTCACTTAAAAGTAGACGTTAAACTGAAGATTCGTTGTGGAGGCCTAATTTTTTTTTTTTCCGGAAACTCTTTCCTTGTCCTCTAAAACGTTTTACATAATAAGGAGGTGCTCTGCATGGGGCCACAGGCTGAAGGAAGAAGGAATCAGGAGACGCAGAAAGAAGTGTAGGTTCTTCAAGTCTACACAAATTTGTTCGCAGATGGTCTTAATCTGCAGAAAGGCTTCTCAGCTTGCCATTTTCCTCTGGGAGACTGTTCGTTCATGATATATTACAATTGCTCAAGTTATTACATAAGAGATTAACTCTTCATGTTTTTGACTACCTACAGATGAAATTTTTTTCCAAAGGTGTTAGTAAAATAAAACCATTATTTTGTATTACAATGTGCCCCTCAATTATCTAATGGCCACCTCTCCAAGCCTCTGCATGATGCATCAGAGCTGAGAGTTAAGAACATTCCAAGGAAGGGTGAATCACTGAGTGGACACTTAGTACAGAGCAAATGCCTGCATCAGACCTGCTGTGTTGAGTATCCTCCAACAACTAAGCTTGGATAACCTGAATAGCTTTGCTAGCTACCCTACTTTCTACCATTCGTTTCGTATGATCAGAGGATTTTTTTCCTTCTTGAAAACAAAATTATTACAGAGATGATCAGAGTATTGGGTACAGCATTTATAGGTGCTTCAGAGGATTACAGTCAATTTAAAATGTTGAGCAGATTCATAAAATGTTGAGCCTTTGCAAGGCTTTGAATCCTTTGCATTTTAAAGTTGATATCAGGTATTGCAATGTTAAAGTATTTGAACTTCCATTAGGTAGTAGCGGTGTCGGGATGATGGGTAATTAGGCCGTGCAGTACACCTCGTGTCCACATCCCATGTGACTTCTGCAGAATGCTGCGCTATGTAAGCTGCTATTGCAAATAGGCAACTATTGCGTGGAATGTTCCATAAGATCCGCCAAGTAAAGCCGGTAGCCTCCCATCTTTGCAGATAAACATCTTGCCTTTGAGGAGATGCAGGGGAAAGAAAACTTGCCACTGAAACCAACAGTAAGATTTCTTGTCTGAGACTCCATAAATCTGTCATTTCATTAGCTCTCCCCTTGACTTCGTTGATTCACCTAACAAAGAGTTACTAAGCCCCTCCTATGTGCCAGGTACTGTTTCAGCTCTGCAGATACACTAGGAACAAAACACAGCAAAGTCCCTGCCCCGTGGAGCTTACATTCAAGCAGGGGGAGACAGATGAGCACATGAGTACATCACACGAAATATCCTGCCTGAAATCTGTTTAATGCATCTCCTTGTATTTGGACAATGCTGAAGTCAAGGGAGAGGCCAGTAATGAACCACAGCAATTTCATTAGTCCTGCCTCCACCATCTCTCAGTTGAGTGAAACTCAAGTGAGTCCTTCAAAGAATCTGGGCCTCAGTTTTCTCATCTATAAAATGGGGAGAGGTTGGCTTATGTGATTTTTTTTTAAAAGAGAAGGGGTGCTTTTAGGCTTTTATTTTTCATGGTGTTAAAGGAGCATCTTGCACAAAATCAAAAGCCAGCATGTTGACTGTTCTACAGTTTACAAAATATTTAAAAGTAAACTATAAGACATCCTTAGGTATTCCTTATACACTCAGCACTTTCAATGCCAATCTAAACTTCATAAATAGCAAATGTCTTATGTACAGCTGCTATAGAATGAAGTCATTTTTCACCATCTTCAGCTATCTGAGAAACTACTTATTCATAAAGCACAGTTCTACCTCATTGGTCTGAAATGTTCTTTGGCTGTGAAATCCTTTTGTGAGTGTGACACTCTCTCCTACCCACCCAGATTATTGACTTTGTGCTCCTGTTTAACCTTTTCCATTGGCCTATTAGCTCCACGAAAATGGATTGGGTCCTTGCCTCTTTGAAGAATGGCTCAAATGAGGTTCTGCCCAGGTAATCCATATGTGTGTGATCAATGCCCCACACCATGTTTTATGAGCACAGGCCTTTTGGGAACCTACATCAACTCTTTAGGCTAGAAGAATAGTTCTGCTTTGTAAAATTAGAGCTATGGTGTACCAAAGGGTATGCTAGAATTCAAAAAGGAAAAACGGGTTTCCAGAACAATTCATAGACCAGGACGATGTGAATTAATAAAGATCCTAACCTCTTTAGAAGCCTGGTGGAATGTTAATGTATACTGAATAATGCAAGTTAAGTAGCACATCTTTTGCAATCAATTAATTTTTCTTAAAGAAGATAACATAGCTGGAGAGCTGAATGTCAACTAAGGTTAGGCTCCTAACTTATTAATGTGGTAGGAGTTACGAAGCCTCTGATTCTCTTGAAAGACAAAATGCATTCACTGGTCTGATTTTCAAATGCAGAAACTCAAATTTCAATCAGTCCAGCAGCTAAGGATGATAGGACATTTTCCAGGACTATAAGAAATCTCCTCTTCTTGTCTGAATCAGATCCCTGCTGACACCTTGGAGGTTTCTGAAGGCTGCATGCTCTGAGTTTTATCAGTTGCTGTGTAATGAAATATCCTACATATGTTTTCAAATTTGATCAGGTGGGCCCTATCAAAAGAACATATCTTGTCACTGCCTTTGGAGGCAAAGTGAAATCTCTGCCTCAATAACCAAATTTAATTCCTTCCTATTCCTCTGTGGTGTTAAGATCTATAGTGTCAATGTTATCAGAAGTGCCTAACATGGGCTGCTATGTACATAGCATCTGCCCTGTGCCTTCAGTCACTGAAAAGGAATAAGGCCCACATCTTGGGTGGGTAAACACTATGACTTCAGGATCAGATGGGGGCAGGGGTATCTCAAGTAACCTTGAAGAACCTGGAAGCAGCCTCACAACATCTTCTATTATTAAACGATGTCTCAACAACGGTGTCTGTATGCACTATGAAATGAGGGCAGGTCCAGCAGTCACCAGCTGCATACTTGAAGGTCAGAGGAGAACAAAAAGGTTTAGACAATTTTTGGCCACCTGGATCACAGGTACAGATAAATTCTTGTTAGTAAAGGAAATGCATTTTGATGTACATCATGGAATTTGAGTATGTGTTTAAGTTGTTGAGCATACGCTACCATTAAGAATGCAGTCCCTTTTTACAAGGATAAGCATGAGGAATTATAAAGCCCACCTGATGTTCAGCATCCTTCTATCAGTAGGACCACAGCCCTGCCCAGCCAATCCAAAGGGTCTGTGGGTTGGACACAATAGTGCATCGGGGCTGGCTTTGGCTGTGAGGGTCTCCAGAAAGTCACTGTGTGTGCAGTGTACCTTTCAAGGTGGGAGTCCTTGAGCTGCAAATGAATAGAACCCTTAAGTCCAAACCTCTGTGGGCACCATGGCTTCTTTGGTTCCAACGGAAGGCAGTAGGCTTTCTTCAGACAAGAAATAAAAGGGGAATTGCACCAAGAACCCACGGATCTTTTTCAGTTCTTCCTCGGCTCTAATGGGATCCTCCTTTGCTAATATGGGCTTGCTAATAAAGTCTCTCAATTGAATTAAATTGTGTACTTCATCATTGGGAAGGCACCGGAACACCTGATTAAAACACAAATGGGAAGAAACTAGATCATAAGTCTAAAAGGAAAGATATCCCCTTATGGAAAAATACTAATTCCAACAGACAAAATCTTTGCTTTATGAAACACGTATTAGTTTTATGCTACAGCACAGACCTCACTGAAGAATTGCTTCTCTTATTTGCTCCAAAGAAACTACTAGATTTGTTTCCATCCAAAAAAAAGTCATAGATAGATCCTTCTATATGATCTACACAAGTCATTAACTTCAGGATAAAGTCAAGCTAGTGGTACAGGAATTCCACTGATGTTATTCCACACTAAGGTTGAGTTTTTGGATAATATGGATAATAATTCCCCCAACTTCACTGGAGGTTCTGCTCCAAGAGGAAAGTTGCATATTATATTTTCTCTTAGCTTTTTATTTTCAAAAATGTTCATATCTGTGCCTGTATGAAAGTTATCAATTGCACACTTATTTTGCTAATTGAAAATGAGCTTCATATATAGAATACTTCCCTCCTGAACACTTCAGCATGTATTAAGGATAAGGATGCACCTATATAACCACAATACCATTCTCACGCCTCAGAAAATCAATTCCAAGTCATTTAAGATATAGTCCATATTCAGATTTCCCCTATTATTATTCCCTAAATGCTTTCTATAGCTGCTATCCCACCCTCCCCCCAAGGATCCAAACAAGGCTGTGCACTGCATTTTTAAAATTACATTAAAATTTTTTTTTCATGTTTATTTTTGAGAGAGAGAGAGAGAGAGAGAGAAAGAGAGAGAGACAGACAGACAGAGCTCGAGAGGGGAAGGGCCAGAGAGAGAGGGAGACACGGAATCTGAAGCAGGCTCCAGGCTTGGAGCTGTCAGCACAGAGCCTGATGCGGGGCTCGAACTCACAAACTGTGAGATCATGACCTGAGCCGAAGTCGGACGCTTAACCGACTGAGCCACCCAGGCACCCCTAAAATTACATTTTAAAATATTCCATGCACATGACCTATTTGATCATGGCCTTGAGTCCTCAGTATGAAATAAGGCTATGTAGATTGTCATGTTTCATTAGAATGATGAATTCTCCATCCTGGAAGGGACTCTGGCAGTCATGAAGAAGAAAAACACATTCTTATGCAACTTCTGAAAGATGGTCAGTGGATCTCAGCTTGAATATTTTCTGTGACAGAAAACTGGCTACTTCATGAAGTAACCTGTTCCACTGTTGGACACCTCTTGACTCTTCTACTTTTTTTTATCATAACCATGGACAAAACTTACCAAAAGATACATTTGGCTTCCCTAACATATGGAGCTGGTTTTAAAACGCCCTTCCAAAATGAGAGCTGTCCAACAGAGGAAGTGTTTCATTATTAATAAGTTTCATCATAAGGATGGATGCCATTTACTATGCACTATGTGCTAACTGCATTTAAAAGACTATTCTTTATTTTCATAACCGCCCTATCCCTCTCAGTTTATAGAAGAAAGGAGGGCTCAGAAAGTCAAATCACTACACACAAAATTGTATCACCAGCAAGTGGGCGAGCTGGGTTGTACCCCAGTCTGACTCATTTTAGGATCCCATCTGCTTCTTTTCTCTTTGTCGCTAGACATACCCAAAGGCTGGATAACCACCTGCTAAGGATGCTCATGATGGGATCCCAGCGTCAGATCAGAGATCAGAATGTCACTAATGTCTCTTTGAAACCATAATCCATGATACTTTTTGGCTTTGTTTTTCAATGTCTACAAAGAGGTATTTTATTACAACTTGGAAATGTACCAGTTTTTTACACTCATTAAGAATACTCTGTCCCTGGGGCACCTGGGTGGCGCAGTCGGTTAAGCGTCCGACTTCAGCCAGGTCACGATCTCGCGGTCCGTGAGTTCGAGCCCCGCATCAGGCTTTGGGCTGATGGCTCGGAGCCTGGAGCCTGTTTCCGATTCTGTGTCTCCCTCTCTCTCTGCCCCTTCCCCGTTCATGCTCTGTCTCTCTCTGTCCCAAAAATAAATAAAAAACATTGAAAAAAAATGTTTAAAAAAAAAAAAAGAATACTCTGTCCCAATAATATGCAGAAATAATGACGTGCTTTTGTGACGTGATTCAATTAAAAAAGGTGGCAGTGATATGCAAACCTCACCTTATCATAAATTGTAGCATTTCGAGCTGCCGTTGCAACCCATACCTCCTTGAAGAATTTGTCACTCACTGGATCCTGAATGTTTTCGCTTGGGTCAGAAAGATAGCCAAGGACAACCCTGAAATACAAGCACCCTGTGAAATGAGTAACTGACATAAAGAAGTTTGCAGCAGGTATTGTTTCAAATAGTAATGCAATTCAGGCACTCAACCAGAGAAGTCCATTTTTTTTTTTAAAGAAAATCAAAGAAGCCATTAAAACTGTGTGTGTGTGTGTGTGTGTGTGTGTGTGTGTGTGTGTGTGTGTAAAACCTTAGCTGCAAAACAAAACAAAACGAAACAAAACAAAACAAAACCTAAGTTGTTTGATGCTTGAAAGTCTTAACTATTGGATAGACAGAAAGACCTTAATTTAGTTCCAAGAGAATCCTTGGAATTTGGCCTAAGGGGGTGAGAACCTTGAAGAATAGGGTGAGCATTCAAGACATGGGCCAGCAAATGTGCTAAACCCTTTCCAAGAACTGTCTCAGTAAATCCTCAATAATCTCATAAGGAAGCAACTATTATTATCTTCATTTTACAAATAAGGGAACTAAGGCACAGAGAGGATAAGTAATTTGTTCAAGGTCATACAGCTGGTAAGCTGCAGATCTGGGACTCCAGACCATCTGACTCCAAAACCTGTGCTCTTAACCACAAGGATGTATCCCTTTCTCCTCCCTCCCTCCCCTTTTCCCTCCCTTCTCCCCTTCCTCCCTTCCTCCCTTCTCTTGGGCCAAGAACAATGCCAAACTCTAGGGTACAGAAATGAATACAAAAGACGTGGAGCCTTTTTGGGTAAAGTTAAATTTAATGGGGAAGACCAACAATGAATAGTCATCCTTAAAAAGAATGAATGAAAATACTGAGTGTGCTTTAAAAGCTTGAGATGGGAGTAGTCAGGGGGTGTTCCCCCACCCTTCCTGTTTACCTGACCCCACCTCCTGTCTTTTAGGATTTGGTGCAAGTCTCCCCCTTGATTCCTGGCTTCCCCTTCTCTCATCTCCCATTTTTCTCTTTCAGTCCCCAGAAATGTGAATCTTCTTCTTCTGCTCCCCCACTGCACTTTACCTATGCTTTGTTTTATCAGAACACCTGCAGTCCTTTATACACTTTTTGTTTTTAGCAGCTCTCTGTACCACTTCTAGCATGTGAATTCTTTAAGAGAGCATGACTTGGCTACTCTCATATCCCCAGAGTGCCTGGCAAAAAAGAAACCACATACTAGATGTTGTCTGACTTGATGCTATATAAGCGGTGGTCTAGAAATAACAAGAAATTCTCAAGCAAAGCAAGCTAAGTTTTAGAGGTTGTATTTGAAAATGATAAAAGCCCCTGTGTTCATAGAAGGCCCTGGAGTAAAAAAACAAAAACAAACGAACAAACAAAAAACATTTACACCTCAATCCTGTGAGGCAGACGGTACAGGGTTCCCATTTTGCAGACGGGAAGCTAAAGTTTGGAGACATACTACTAACAGAGCGAGATTTCAAACGGAGTCTAAAGCCCTTTCTCACATGCCTGATAGGTTCAAAGAAGATCAAAAAGACTAGTGTTACATTGAAAACAGAAGTAAGGAAATAGGTCTTAGAAGGACTGAGTGAAACTGGGACAGATTGCAAACACTGGAGCAGAGGAGTGGCAGGACCTGATTGACATATGAAAACACGGCTGCTGTATTGAGACAGCAGGGCAAGGGTTGCAGCAGGGAGGACACTTAGGACTTCCTGCAGTAATCTTGGTGACAGATGATGGTGGCCTGGGCGGTGGAGAGGCAGGCAGAGCCACCAGGTTTTACTGATAAAGTAGACGTATGATGTGGGAACAAGTGAAGCATCAGGGATGACTAAAAGGGTTTGGCTTGGGGGAGCCTGGATGGCTTAGTCGGTAAAGCGTCCGACTTCAGCTCAGGCCACGATCTTGCAGGTTGTGAGTTCGAGCCCTGTGTCAGGCTCTGTGCTGACAGCTCACAGCCTGGAGCCTGCTTTGGAGTCTGTGTCTCCCTCTCTCTGCCCCTCCCCCGCTCATCTCTCTCTGTCTCTCTCTCTCTCAAAAATAAACAAACATTAAATTTTTTTTTTTAAAAAAAGGGTTTTGGCTTGAGTAACAGATGAATGTAGTTGCCATTGGCCGACATGGGGACTTCTGTTGGTAGGACCAGCTAGTGGGAGAAGACCAGGAATTGGATTTTGAACCTGTTGCGACTCGCATTAAACATTCATGTGGTAATGCAAAGTAGGCACCTGGAGAAACAAATCTGGAGTTTGGGAGAGAGGGCCTGGCTGGAGATAGAAATTTGAGAATTGTCCCCATATTTATGTTCATAAAGCCGTGGGACCTTAACTGAGTTTACCAAAGGAGTGAGTATAGGACGTGGTATGCCTCAACGGTGGGGAAGAGGAGGAGCATCCAGGGAGCCTGGAGAAAAGCCACGATGTCACGTCCCCGAACCATGAGAACTGTGTCAACTTCAGAGGAGAATTGACTGTTGGATTCAACACTGTGGAGGTCATTCTATTGTCACCCTCTCTGTATTTAAATATATGTAGATTTACATCGTCATTTTTTTAAATTAAATTTAATTTTTTTTTAATTTTGAGAGAGAGACAGAGAGCAAGCCAGGGAGGGGGCAGGAGCCAGTGAAACAGAATTCCAAGCAGGCTCCATGCTGTCAGCGCAGAGCCCGATGCAGGGCTCGAGCTCACGAACCAGGAGATCATGACCTGAGCTGAAGTCAACAGTCAGATGCTTAACCAACTGAGCCACCCAGGCACCCCTATATCATCATTTTTAATGGTTGCAAAATCCCATAATGTGAAATTTCTTTAACCGATTATTTTATTATGACCTTTTGGATGGTTTCCAACTTTTCATTATTGGGAGCAACTTTACAATGTACATAATTTATTCATCATGTAGAATCCTTTGTGAATTTGTATGATTACTTCACCAGGAGAAATTTTAGAATTAAAATTTACTTCCAGAAAGGCTGTTCTGGCACATACACTGTAACTGTGCATATGTTCCCCAGTCATCTCCAACTTTATTAACTTCTGAAAAAGCTCAGCCAGGTTTACAGGGATAAAAGGACATCTCTTTTTAGTTTCAGTCTGCACTTTTCCCACTGTATAAAAATTCTGTAAAATAAATGGATTTGGCACTATGGGCTCACTAGGATTTTTAGGGTTTTACCCCCTCAAAATTTTATGTCTACTTCAAATAATGTCTCCTTCAAACTACATAGGAATAACTTTTGAAAAAAAGGATCTAAGGGGTGATGTTTGCACACAGATGCCGGCTGTTCCTAAGACCCAAAGCAAAATGCGACTGCACCACATTTGAAAGCCAGTACAAGTTATGACAATGTATCACTTATAACAATACCTTTGATGGGGATCAGATACAACCAGCTGAAAACTTGGCCAAAAGAATATCTCTGTGACTTTGCTTTTAAATGAAAACAAGAGGTGACACAATGTGTCCACCAAGGTATCCATTAAGAGCTTATTTGTAGAATACATATTTAAGTAAGTCTACAATAGATCATTTTTAATGATTTTTTTGTTTTATTTTATTTTGAGAGAGAGTGCACGTGCAGATGCATACAAGTGGGAGAAGGGCAGAGAGCGGGAGAGAGAAAGAAAGGGAGAGGGAGAGGGAGAGGGAGGGAGAGAGAGAGAGAGAGAGAGAGAGAATCTCAAGCAGGCTCCATACTCAGCACAGAGCCTGACACGTGGCTTGATCTCACAACCCTGAGATCATGACCTGAACTGAAATCATAACCAGCTGAGCCACCCAGGCTCCTATAACAGATTGTTTTTAGTAATAAATTATTTGTCCTGTCAGTTTTTTAATTATAAGAGATTCATATTACAATGCACAGTAAAAACACTATGAAGTCTTCTGGATATTCTTTTGAGGACTAAGGTTTGACAGAAATCTAGTCTGACTTAATGCTGGTGTGTATCATGGGAATTATTTAATGTTTGTTTATGCATCAGCGGGACAGGAAGAAAACCGCAGAAAATAGTTCCTGTTCTTTCCATTCCTCACGTCTATCACTTTAAATGATTCTGAGCTCTACTTGTGTGGATAATGGTTCCTGTTGAGTGATGGTTACATCTGTAAAGTTGGATAATTTTCTAGGACTTAATGAACTGTTCAGCACATGGCTGTGACATTAAGTGCAGTACCCTGATGTTTGGCTCTATTTAGAATTGATTTCACATTGAAATGTGCCTCTCTATTTCTATTCAAAAATAACCCAGATGGAAAATGGATGGAAGCTGCAATTTTGTGTGTGTGTGTGAGAAAATGGCTGTGCTCTAGGCCCCAATATTATCTTTGAGAACATTTCCTAATAAAATCAATCAAGGTTTTTTGTGGTGCTTTATACTGTATTATCTGTGTTTGCCACTGGGACAACGTGAAAATGATTGTTCAAGGACAACTGCTTCTCTAAGACGCTTTGAAAATTGTCAGAAAAATAAAAGCACCTAAGAATATATTTAACACGAAATGCATAGGATCAGCACTAAAAAGTTAAAATAAAACTCTAATGATTACTGAAGAGCAATGACCCCAATAATGAAAACCTTAGAGCTTGATTAAAGAAAAATCCGAAAAGAATTTGAAAAAACTGAAGCTTATGCATTGTTCTTCAACAGGATGACTCAACACTATGAATATGTCCATTCTTTTTATATTAATCTATAAATCTATTGTGTCCTCAACAACAACAAAACACTTGAAGAGAATGTGAATAAGTATTCTCAAGTTCATGCGGAAGAGTGAATGTTTAAGAGCAGCCAAGATTATTCTGCCAAAGAATATTGATTTGGGAAGTGGGGTGGCAAGAAGCAGTATTCAAGTGCCCAGCTACAATTAAAGCGGTGTCACGCTGGGACAAGGAAGCAAACTACATTATCATGTAGTGGAGAGACTGCAGGTAAAGTGAGGATTTATAGCCTCGTGATGTGTCATAAGGAGGCACTGCATGTCAGAGAGGCAGAGAATGCTGCAGATCATTTAGTTCTGGATCAACTGGTAGGTTGGGAGGAAAAGTTAAGAGTCGCTACCTCATTTCTTACATGAAAATAAGCTACAGAGGTTAAATGTAAAAAGCAATATCAAAGAAGAACTAGAAGAACATATAGTATTTGATCTTGGGTTGGGGAAACCATACGAAGCATGCAAGGAAAGGAGGGGGAAAAACCCTGTTAGATTTAATTAGTAAGAATTGAAGTTTCCCACAAATACTCTCAATATGATTTGAAGGCAACTGACAGATCAGATTTGCAACCAATGTGACAAAAGAATTAGCCTCTTATATACTTACATTACTTACAAATCATTCAAAGAAAGGGAAACATTTCAACAAAATGGGCAAAGGACACGAATAGGCTAGGTAATTTCCAGTGGAACAATTACAAGAACAATATGGCTAATGAACATTTTTTTTAAAAAACCCTCAAAAAATGCAAACTAAAATAATGAACTTCCATTTGAAATCCAACAAATTGGCAAAGATAAAATAAAATAATAGAACCCAGTGATGGTAGAGACAGGAGGAATGAGCCCTCTAAAGCATTACTCATGATAACAGCAAGAAGTTAGAGGGTAAAGGAAACAGCACATTTCCTTTGATTTGAAATTCCACAGTAAGGATCTAGTTAAGGAAACAATTAAGAAAGTAAATCAGATTTTGTCTACGAAAATACCCACCTCATTTATTTATTTTAAAGACTTTATTTTTAAGTGATCTCTACACCCAATGTGAGGCTTGAGCTCGCAGTCCTGAGATCAAGGGTCGCAGACTCCACAACTGAGCCAGCCAGGCATCCCTATACCACTTTTTCATATCTGTGAAAAACCTGCCTATCAACGAGGTCTTATTATGTACAAGAATTACAGCATACTCATATGATGTAACACAATGCATCATTAAATGTTATAGAGGAATACTTAATGACACAGAAAAGTGTGTGTAACATTATTTAAATAATAAAGAACTTCACAGGACTGTAAGATTCTAATTATGTTTTAAAAAAGAAATACACAATAGTAATATATATGTACAGAACAAAGTGGAATGATATACAGCAGATGTTAAAACTGCTAGCTCTGGGCAGTGGGATTACAGATAATTTAATTTTCTTTTGTTTACATTTTTTTTACTGTTTATTTATTTTTGAGAGAGAGAGTGAGCAAGAGTGGGGGAGGGGCAGAGAGAGAAGGGGACAGAGGATGCGTCGCGGGCTCTGTGCTGACAGCCCAATGTGAGGCCCGAACTCACAAACCATGGGATCGTGACCTGAGCCAAAGTCGAACACTTAATGGACTGAGCCACCCAGGCGACCCAATGAATTTAATTTTCTCATTGCTCACCTGTATTTGCCAAATATTCTACAACAAAAATACGTTGTAATCAAAACCACCTACACCTTTTTAATTATACCGTTAGAAAGTTATAAAGAAACTCACCACTCTAAAGAGAATACTTCAGTTCCCATGGAACTGAAAAGACATTTGTTTCTAGCTTACACGAAGAAATATTTGCTTCCTCATGTATGCTGCAGTAGGCAATCAATGGGTTAATTAACAGGGTACTAATTTTAATCCCTTCCGCAGGAAACAAAACAAATTAACATTAGAAGCTAATTGAAATATCAATGGTTTGGGGAAAAAAATCTTACTGGCAAAACAATTAGTAACAAAAGCAATAAAAACTGTTAAGTAGTATTGACAGTCAGATTTTGAGGGATGGATTCGCTGAGCTCCTGGGGCAGAGAGGAGAAAAATGACCCCTCTCTGGAACTGAAGCTTATCTCGCTTCTCAAAAGCCAGAATCTGGACGGCGAGGTACCAAGGGAGTGGCTGGCAGCATTTTCAGGGAGCGAAGGACTCATTATGCGCCTATCTACAAGTGAACCCGTTTCCAAGCTCAACCACTCATGCCAGAAAAACTTAAAACAGCAGTGCTGTGAAGCATAGTACGCTTTCCCCAAATAGCTTAAAGCTTAATCAGGGACACTCGCTGCCCCTCGCTGTGGAGGCCACGGTGAAAACCCATCTCAGCAGATACAGCTCTAGAATCATGGAAACGTGGGCTTACTGTAAAGGCCTTGGGATGGAAGAGTGGTCAGGATCTTCTATTGACCATGAGCAGAGTGATGGGATCTGAGCTAGGCTCTAGAAGGATCGCTCAGACCACCTAGACTAAAGGGGCTGGGGTGAGACTAGTTAGAGCCCAGCACCAGAAAGTTCTCAGAAACATTAACCCAACGAAAAGACTCCTTTAGGGGCATACGGCCCTTGCTTCCCAGCCCAGTGTTCTCTTAGCTTGACCACAGATTAGTTTAAAACTCACATCTTCTTGGAGGAGATCAGGAATCTTTCATGTCTGCAGCTGAAGTTTCCACACTTCACTATCAGTAGTCACTGACACCCTCCTTTAATAATTTTTCTTACATCCCCGTATTATTGGGACTATTACAATTTTTAAAAATGGACTTACTTTAAAAACGTTAAATAGACACAGATGGGTTGACCCAACCTGGTCCTAAATCAATGAATACATTCAAAATGCTATTTGTCTCAATTACACATAAAAATAATAAAAATAGGGGTACCTGGGTGGCTCAGTCAGTTGAGCGTCTGACTCTTGAGTTTGGCTCAGGTCATGATCCCAGGGTCGTGAGTTCAAGCCCCGTGTCAGGTTCCACGCTGGGTGTTCTCTCCCTCCCTCTGCCCCTCCCCCACTCATCTTCTATCTCTCAAAAGATTATAATAAAAAAACGATTAAAACAGAGAATGTTTATGCCCCAGATAAAGTAATTTCTAACACTACTGGTGATTCACATCTCATATTCTGGGAGATGCTGTTTTAGACGAAGAATCTGGGGATGATATGACTGCTAAGGGCAGGAGGTGGGGCTGGGTTTCAGCAAACACCACAGTGAAACCATGTAAGAAGGACACAGCTTTGGACGGCCCACCTGAAGCTCTGCAGCCGAAGTCCTTGGGCGAACCGGCCAGCTTGGTATTCTTCCCCATCCATTACTGAAGGGACTGTCTCTGTGTCCTGTACAATGACAGCCATTTCACTGTCACGCTTCCCCAGCATGCTTCGGTCGTTTATGTTGGCAGAGCCTATAAGGAGAACCAGTGACATGGGACAATATTCTCGTCATAGCAGACACGGTTGGTTGTCCTCCCCACTCAATTCTTCCTTGCTAAGAAAACCTTACTTTTGTTCAGGTTATCAAGAGATGCTGAGTTTTAGGAAGAGGAGGCCCGCCCTAACCCAGGCATGAGTCTTGATCAGTCTAAGCCAGCCATGGTAATTTCATGATTTTTGCCCGTGACTGGTTTAGGAATGAGCACTTGACACGATTGTAGCCAGTGTGACATGAAGAAAAGTCTGCAGGGGCTTCTGAGAAAGTTTATCTCCTTCTTATAAACAGACACCAGCCTGGAATGTGGTCTCTTCCAGCCTTTGGATATTCTGGTTTGAATGTTGGATGAAGACATGATGCCAGGAGCTGCTGCAGCCATTTTATAACCAAGAGGGGACAAGCAGACAAGTTGAAGATAGCAGAGCAGAATGAAGAAAAACTCTGGGTCTTCAAGCCACTGAACTAGCCAACTTTCTTACCTTTTGGTGTGTAGAGTAATACATTTTCCTTATTGTCTCACACAATTCTAGCTGAGTTTTCATCTGGTGGCTCAAAGGATTCTAACTGATGTAATCATTAAGCACACAAAGAGAAAAGACACACCAGTTCAGAGTTCAGCCCAGTCAGCTTTTAGACTTAAGAATCAGACTCTGCAGGGTCTGATTACTTAACTCATGGTCATATACTTATGAATGTCAAACCCCAGAGTAGCCTCACAACTGAGAGAGTCCACTCTCAAACACGGATTATCATTAGTGGCTTTGGATTCAACATTCCCTTGCCTAACTTGTGTGGTATGCGAACAGCTTCTATCAACTTCCTTCCATGCTATTTTGAAATCCAAAGGAGCTGAGAATGTTGACTTTCACATGTGAAGGGCAAGTATTTTAATATTAGTTCAACCTGTGCTTTCTCCACTCCTCTGCTGTGTATTCAGAAACCCCAGCACGTTTTTCTGCATTCATCACTATGGATTCATGTTTTTGAATCCTTGAGATGTCCTACAAACTACAGAAGGAACCTGACCTTTTCTCTTCCTCTTCCCCTAGTCACACATGCCACTGCTTCTGCAGACACGGAGCAGAAGGGTTGGACTGAACAGGAGCAGAGGCTACCCTCTGTGATGGGGACAGTCAGGGTATAAGGTGATAGCAGCCCCGCCCTGAGACCAAATGGCAGCATGTTGTACGTGAGGAAAAGCTGGACCCTTCCTAAAGAGATTTTACTGCCATTTGCCACAATATCGTCACGTAGTTAATACGGAAATCTCTGATAACTACGGAGGTGAATGGTAGTCCCATGCGGACCCTGGGTGACAAAGAAAGGATGGAGCAAGTACTTCACAGAAATTTGGGAGCACTATGGAGCTCTGTAAGGTGGGAACCATCGACACACTTTGTTTTGTTAGCAAACAAATAGTCTTTTATGCATGTACTTACATTTTGATTTTTCTGTAAAATTTGTAGCCATATCCTTGGGCTTCACAGTTGGCCCAGCGTTAATTTGGACAGAGTCATTTAACCTTTTCCAGGTTTAATTTGATCTTTCATAAATTGAGATAATACAGATCTTGTAGGGTTCTTATGAGAACTAAGTAAGACTATGTGAAAGAATTTAGTAATCTATAAACTGCTCTACAATGTTTTTTTATGTTTGTTTATTTTGAGAGAGAGAGAGACAGAGAGAAAGCATGAGTGAGGGAGGGGCAAACAGAGAGGGAGAGAGACAGAATCCCAAGTAGGCTCTGCACGGTCAGCACAGAGTCCGACTCGGGGCTTGATCTCACGAACCGTGAGATCATGACCTGAGCTGAAATCAAGCGTCGGCCGCTTAACCGACTGAGCCACCCAGGTGCCCAAATCCATTCAATTTTTAGAGAATGACCTTTTCTAAGTCTGCTTTTTAGAAAACATTTTAAACATTGTGATATATAGCAAAATACAAAAGAATATATGCAAACATGTATGTACAAGTTAAATATGCATATATGCACAATTTAAATGTATCCATATGTAGATAATCTTTTGAGATTTGCTTCTTTCATTCAGTATTATGTCTTTGGGATTTATCTGCGTCTAATAGTAATGCATTATTTTCCTTGAGCGAGCACAGCAGGACTTATTTATTCATTCTACTGTTGATGGATGTTTTGGGTTATTTTTAGTGTTTTTCTATGATGCACAAACACTCTACATAGCGATCTGTTTCCTGTTGTGCACACGTGGGAGTTTACCAGGGCTCCATAGGAGTGGCGTCCCTGGTGCTCCAGTGTTGTCAACACCTGGATTGTCCAACTTGTACATTTTTGCCAAATGGTATTTTTAAAAGCTGTTCTTTGTGTCATATTAATGCAGATGAACGTCTTTTCCTATGTTTATGGGCCTCAGGTATGTCCTCTTCGGTGACATGCCTATACAATTCCTTTGCCCATTTTCCTTTGGATGTTTTTTCTTATTGATTTATGGTAGTATTTTGTAGGTTTTGAATATTGTGTTGCCATTATCCTTTTTTCAGTTTATGGTTTATATTTTTATTCTCTTTAATAGTGCTTTTTAATGAATAAGGTTCTGAATTTTAATGCAGTTGGGTTTACCTGCCTTTTCCTTTTTGGTTTGTGTTTTAAAAAGTGTCTTGGGGCGCCCGGGTGGCTCAGTCGGTTGAGCGTCCGACTTTGGCTCAGGTCATGGTCTTGCGGTTTGTGGGTTCGAGCCCCGCGTCGGGCTCTGTGCTGACAGCTCAGAGCCTGGAGCTTACTTCAGATTCTGTGTTTCCTCCTCTCTCTGCCTCTCCCATGTTCATGCTCTATCTCTCACTGTCTCTCAATAAGAAATAAACATTTTTTAAAAAATAAAATAAAATAAATAAAAAGTGTCTTGTTTGAGAAATTGTGGATCTTTCTATGGGAGGCAGAAAAATGGCCCCCAAAGATGACTGTGTTCTAATCCCCAAAGCCTAGGAATATGTTATGTTACACAGAAAAGGGGAATTAAGGTTGTTAATCAGCTGGCCTTAAAGCAGGGTGATGAACCTGGATTATCCAGGTGGGCCCAACACAGTCACAAGAGTATTTTTTTTTAAATTCTTTCTGTTTTTAATGTTTATTTTTGAGTGTGAGAGAGAGAGAGCATGTGTGAGTGAGGGGCAGAGAAAGAGAGGGAGACGCAGAATCCGAAGCAGGCTCCAGGTTCTGAGTTGTCAGCACAGAGCACAACGTGGGGCTCGAACCCATGAACCATGAGATCATGACCTGAGCCGAAGTCGGACGCTCAACCGACTGAGCCACCCAGGCGCCCCTCACAAGGGTCTTTAAAAGTGAAGAGGATTCAGAAGGACATGTAATTAGAGAAGTTTGGGCTGAGACTTTTGGGAACTCTCGGAGAGAAACAAAGTTGCTGCTTCCAAGGAGAGAGGAAGGGGGCCACTGACAGACTCTAGCACTGGAAAAGGCAAGGAATTAGCTTCTCTCTTGGAGCCTCCAGGAAGGAATGTAGCCCTGCTGACACCCTCATTGTAGCCCAGTGAGACCCACGTTGGACTTCTCATCTACAGAACTGTTGGGTAATAAATGACCACTAAGTTTGTAGTCATTTGTTTTAGCAGTCACAGACAACTAATTCACCAATTCTACTCTGTTTTAGCTGATTTGTTTTATCTCTCTTTTTTAAATGTTTATTCATCTTTGAGAGACAGAGAAAGACAGACTGTGAGCAGGGGAGGGGCAGAGACAGGGAGACGCAGAATCTGAAGCAGGCTCCAGGCTCTGAGCTGTCAGCACAGAGCCCAACACGGGGCTCAAACCCACAAACCGTGAGATCATGACCTGAGCCGAAGTCGGATGCTTAACCGACTGAGCCACTCCGGTGCCCCTAGCTTGTTTTAAAGGCAACCTGATTCTTCTACGGAGTCCACATGCGCTACTCAGTACTTTTTACCCACTTGTGTTCTCTGTTCTTCCAGTTCAGAATTTCTCAGCTTGGACTGCATGTGAGTGGCACCCACAAGGCTTTTAAAAATACTAGTGCCCCCCCCCAAAAAATACCTTGATGCCTGCACCCCAACCAGACCAATTAATCCTGGAATTTCCAGAAATAGGAACCAGTTTTCCCCCAGTACCCCTCCATCCCTTTATCCACTAAGGCACCTTTTTTAGGGGATCCATTTTACAGTAAATTGTAGATACGGATAAACTTCCCCCCAAATTTTATACACAGATTTTATTTGAGAGAGAATAGGGGAGAGAGAGAATCTTAAGCAGGCTCCACACTCAGTGCAGAGCCCGACACGAAGCTCGATCCCATGACCCTGGGATCGTGACCTGAGCTGAAATCAAGAGTCTCAACCGACTGAACCACCCAGGCACTCCACTGATCTGTATTTTTAAAGCCCCCCAGTCAACTCTAATGCAGCCAGGGTTGGGATCTGGGGGATTAGGCTAAGTGTAGGCAGCCGTTCAACTACACACTTTCCTCAGCCACTCTCAAGCCTGTCCTTTCAGGGCTGATACTCATTACTTCTACATAGTTTCCCACCTACCAATCTCATTGACGCCTCTGGACCCTCTGACTCCCGCTCGGCAATACCCACTCTGACGTTTCTGGTGTTAGGTAGAAAGAACACCTCCCTCCCCTCTAGACCTTGAGCCCTGTGGGGCAGTGGCATTGTTTGATTCAAGTCTTATGTCTCCCCATTGTGCTCTGTAGTGGATTACACACACACACACACACACACACACACACACACACACATATCATTTCATTTAGTCAACACGATACTCTAATTCTAGTTAAGGAGAGCCTTGTTTTGTTTAGGAAAGCAAACAAAATGTTAGTTTGGTTAAGTGCCAATATTAAGATGGATTAGAAAAGTGGACTTGGTCGCAGATTTCATGAGCAGCAGGGGCACTTAGGGCAAGGGATAATTAAAACTCCGCACAGAAGAGATCTGTAGTGCAGGAAAACAAGTATTTCCTTGTGAGGAAAATGTGAGAATAAAAATTAGATGTTTTTCTTCTGTCAATTGTTCAATAACCCTGGCGTACTTTTGCCATGTTAGAAACTTTAGCCACAGGCTACTTTAACCTCTTTTAAGCTTTTAAATACTTGCTTACCACCTGTAAGTTATTTTCAACCTAACTTCTCAAACTCCTCTCTGAGAATTTGAAATACTGTTCTCTGTGTTATGAATTTAGAGCAGCAACAAACCTGCTTCTCTTAGAGTTTCCCCTGAGACAGAGAACACAAAAGTATCTTTGGATTTTCTGTGAGGAAATCTGTTTTGCCCTTGGGGAAAGAGAAAAATCCAGCCCCTAAAGACTAGCAAGTAAGACCTCTTCAGACTCCCAAGGCCACTACTTTGGTTTCAAGAAAATGGGTAAGAATTATGTGCAAGACGGATTATTGCTAGCCTAAATAAACGGTAGCCTTGGAAAATTCACAGAACTTTCTAGAAAATAAGTCAGTTAAAAAACTCAACAAATCTATTTAATCATTAGCTCTGTTACTGCAAAGTACTCTTCATCTATACTTTTATTTAAAGTACAGCAGGCTGAAAGCCCAAATGAGCTTTAAAAGGAAAAAATGTACATCTGTCAATTTTAACTTCCAGACTTCTGAAATCTTGCTGGAGAAATCAACTGAATTTTATTTGGCTTTGTTTGTTTGTTTTTCCATTTCAGCAAACATCAGTACGCCTCCTCTCCAACTGTCATTGACAAATTTAATCTGAAAATATTCTGAGATTGACCTCTGAAGAGCAAGGCCTGAGTCGCTTGGGGAAAATAAGAGAAACCTTGTTTATTGGGGGAATGGGAAAGTCAATAAATCCCTGACGAGCTTTGATCCTAAGAGAGCAACAGACAGAAGACACAGATATTTTTCCAAATGCCCTGGGTAAGTATTAAAAGAATGTGTGTGTGTGTGTGTGTGTGTGTGTGTGTGTGTGTGTGCGTGTGTGTGTCTACACATACATATGTATCGCCACACTGTGGTCTATACATTTTCTGGTTTCAGAATTACTTTTTCTGTTTTTTCAACTCATATTCCAGAGAAGACAATCTCATTATTCCTAGATATGAAGTTTTGTTTTTTATCAGTGGAGGATAGGGATGGAAAAGGCATATTTACTGCCAAAAGATTTCAAAACACTCTACAACATTTAGTTTCTCAAAGAATAGGGAAGTACCTTATCATAGTGGAGAAAATACATTTTATACATTTTTTCCTGGAAATTTAGTTTCTTGAGTTTTTATTTAAGTTCCAGTTAGTTAACATACAGTATAATATTAGTTTCAGGTGTACAGTTTAATGACTCAACACTTCCATACATCACCCAATGCTCATGACAAGTGACTTCCTTGATCCCATCACCTATTTAACCCGTGCCCCCACCCACCTCCCCTGGGGTAATCATCAGTTTGTTCTCTACAGTTAAGAATCTGTTTCTAGGTTTGCCTCTCTGTCTCTCTGTCTCTCTCGTTTTTCCCCTTTGCTCATTTGTTTTATTTCTTAAATTCCACACATGAGTGAAATCATATGGCATTTTCTTTCTCTGATTTATTTCACTTAGTACATGTAGGTATATATATGTGTGTGTGTGTGTATACATATATATACATATATATATACATATATACACATATATATATACATGAGAGAGAGAGAGACAGAGAGCTAGCACTTATTTATATATATAAAGAATATATATATATAAAAAATATATATATAATATATATATAAATATATATATTATATATATATAAATATATATATTATATATATATATATATATATATATATATATATATATATATATATATATATATATATATATAGTACTTCTTTATCCATGCATCAGACAATGGACAGTTGGGCTGTTCATTTTCCCTCCCCATGTCTTCCCCTTCAGCCCCCAAAATCTAGGTACTTAGATTCAAAATAAAAATAAGGAAGTAATAAAGAATTAATGAGAACAACTGATTACTATACTGCTGGGTTAAACCACTGCTCTGGATACTGTAATTTGCACAATGGTTATTTAGTTGCTCTGTGCCTTTGTTTCTTCACAGATGAAAACAGAGATTATTAGAAAGGACACAAGTGAAAAAGACTGCTCCAGAAATGTTTTAGATAACATGTTACAGTCCCTCTCAACTGCAAAGGAATCTTGGGAGGAAGAGAAAGAAGGATTTTTGCATGAAGTCAACCAGCAAGCAACACAATTAGAGACCATGTACTTACCAATAATAACAGTGTTGTCATCAGCAATTAGCAACTTGCTGTGGACATAGATGAGCTCAGTGACTAGGTTTCCTTCAAGCTCTGCATGCGTTCTAAGGCCACAGAATGATATGTAATTTATCCACTGATTGCCAACTATAAAGTAAAAAAGAAAGTATTAAAATGAATATGACCTAGCTCAATAAAGGCACATTATATTTTACTGTTTTTCAAAACAAATATACTCATTAAATAGGTGGTTTAGATTGTATAGTGTGTGTGTGTGTGTGTGTGTGTGTGTGTGTGTGTATAATATCAGAACTCACCCAGGATCTATTTTTGCTATCAGAAGAATCTTGTAGTATTAATATGGATGGATACACATTAAAAAACCATACTGGAGTGTTTGCTATGAATTACTTTTTCTGAGGCCATCAAAAACATATCAAATGTGAACATGTATTTTAATGATTGGATGAGCAACTACTAACGAGTGATAATTAAAGCAGAGCCAGAGTAGATAACCAAGACATCAGTGTCACATTTGCATCTACCTTGGTTCACACTTGCTGCAGCTTAAATCAGATGCAAAAATATTAATGCCTAAACTACTGGATATAGACATAGTTTGCAGCATTTTCAACACACAGCAGCAGTTAAATTTTATAGACTTTGTGTAAACAAAAATGTTGGCAATTGAATAACACTCCTTCTAAATCATTAAAATCAGGAAATGAAAGAACCTAACGACATTTGACTTTGGAGAATTTTCTCCAGAGCAAGCAGTACCAGGTTTGTACTTTAAAATGCTGCCCTCTCATCACATGAAGGCCATTCGTGTGATAAGAAGAAATGCATTCCATACCAAGCCAACCCATAACCATTATCCTGGCATGAATGTCAGTCACACAATTTTATGGTCCTTCTCCCACACAGCAGTTGTCCTGGATAAGGAAAGTCTTATACTAAGAATAAATGGAGCAGAGCAAAACCATCACGAATTCTAATAGAAAGAGAATATAATTTTTCTCCTTTAAGAGAATCTGAAGCATTCTAACAGAAACAATGGCAGTTCATGTTCTGTTTACCGAAGTTTCCATGTATTACTGATGCTTTCTATTATCCTGTTGATGTTACTCGGTATTTCTATTAAATATGAGGGTCTCGGAAAGAAATTCATTCATAGGTTATATAGAGAGATTGGTCCATTTACAGATAACCCTTCCCTTATATATGTAAATAATATTGTAGCTTTGTTTGCCAAGAGTTGATGTGTTGATGTACTAGTACATGAGGTGTAAGAGATTCGTTCCTAAAAAGTTTCACGTTGGGGCGCCTGGGTGGCGCAGTCGGTTAGGCGTCCGACTTCAGCCAGGTCACGATCTCGCGATCCGTGAGTTCGAACCCTGCGTCGGGCTCTGGGCTGATGGCTCAGAGTCTGGAGCCTGTTTCCGATTCTGTGTCTCCCTCTCTCTCTGCCCCTCCCCCGTTCATGCTCTGTCTCTCTCTGCCCCAAAAATGAATAAACGTTGAAAAAAAAAATTAAAAAGTTTCACGTACATAAGATTTTGCGAATAAATTTCTTCCCCATTTGTTAATGTTATATTGGAAAGATGGCTCATCTAAAGCATCAACTCCTGAAACCTCTGATCCAGGAGAAAGAAGTATTTCCTCTTTTAAGCCTACCATACCCATAAAATTCCTGGAAAATATTTCTAACATAACACCTAATATATTATTTTACATTCATTTAATCCTCCATTTCTTCTACTCTTATGGAGGTCTTATACATTTTTGTACCCCTATCATTGCATAGTGCTAAAGGAAGGTGAATAAATGAGTGAATGGATAAATGGATAAATGGACAGTCAGGTGACAGCTAATATTTTAGCTTTTGGTATCGCCAATTTGTTTTCCTGAAGCTGGCTCATGATCTAAAATTTTAAGATATAAAGCAGGTTTTTAAAGGAATCATGGAGAAAATTCCTTGCTAGAGTAAATAAGGTTTTGCAGTAACTTCCCATAAAAAATCCACATTAAGCTATATGGTAGGCCAATGGTTCTCAGTGTGCATAAAGACTGCCTCTGTGAGGACCTCTCAGAAATGGAATCTGGAAACCCTCCCCAGAGGTTCTGAGTCAGTAGAAATCTCTAATCCAATAAGTGCCTTAGGGGATATCATTCTTTTGGGGGGTTTTGTTTTGGTTTTGGGGGGATATCCTTCTCTGAATGACACTGTTGCAGAGCTGTGGCATTTATGGATTTAACACTAGTGGTACACATTCAGAAAATGATACACCATGCCAAAGTGAGATGCATTCCAGTGGTGCAAGTCTGCTCAGTATGAGGACATCCATTAATATAAAACATGATATTGATCAATCTGGGGAGAAAAATCATACGATTATTATAACAGATGCTGAAGATCTTTTTACACAATTCAGCACCCATTCTGGATAAAAATAATGAAGAAAACAGAAAATGAATCCTTTCTTAACATGCTTAAAACTATATAATATATATATATGTATTATACACATATAATATGTGTGCATGTGTATAATATTTTCAATACTATTTAACATTGCCTTGGAGGTATCAGCTAATGTATTTAGATAAGAAAAATCACATAAGTATAACCATCTCCATTTCCAGATAATATGATAGTATACCTGGGGAATCAATGATAAAAATATCTCAAATGATGAAAAAATTAAATATGACAATAGGATATAAATTAACATATAGAAATCAATAGCCTTCATACATACAAACAATGACCATTTAGAGGATAAAAATCAGAGAAACTGTTGCTTACAATGGCAGGAAAAAAGATAAAACACAAAGATAAACAATAAGCTTATCATCAGGTGTCTGAAATCTTTATGAAGAAAAAATTAAAACACTATCAAAAGACACAAGAATAGATTTGAGCGAATAAAGACACCCTTGTTCTGGGATAGAACAATTCAACATTAAAAAGATGCCAACTCTCTCCATCTTAATTTATAAATTTAACATAATCTCAGTAGAAATACCAACCTGTTTTTATGGACCTAGAAAACTTAATATTATAATTCATACAGAAAAAGAAACATGATAAAAGCTGGAAAAGAAAAACTATGAGGGGGCATTAACACTATCTGATATTAACACATACTATAAAATCTGTATAATTAAAACAATGCTGCACCAGCATATGAAAAGACAATTAAAACCACTGAATTCAATAGAAAGCACACACAAAAACACATACAAAAATTTTTGCGTATGATAAAAGGTGGCATCTCAAATGGTAAAGACTTTTACATAAAGATCCATAGCTTATAAATAAAAAGTCTAGTATCATCGCATAGCTCTTTGAAAAAGAAAAATTATATACATACCTCATACCAATCACAAGAATAAACCTCAAATGGACCAGAAATAGAAATGCAAGCATATGAAACGATACAAGTGTTAGAAGAAAACAGAGTGAATTCTTATATAACCTGAGTGTAAAGAAGTCTTATAACTACCTAGAGACAATAAAAGAAAAACATCAATAACTTTGGTTAGATTTAAAAAAAAACAAACACATGACACAAAACACCACAAGCAAAAAAAAAAAAAAAAAAAAGTCAAGTGACAAAGCAGGAGAAGGTATTTGCGGTAAGTATATATCACAGATAAAGAGCTAAGAAGTCCAAACCTATAATGAACTCTTAATAACTTAAGGGCTAAAAAGATCAAAATCTTGATGGAAAAAATGTGCAAAAGACATAAACAGACAATTCACACACACAAAAAGATACACTTGAAAAGATATTCTTCCTCATAACAGAAATACAAAACTATACTGAGAAACCATTTCTTACCTATGGTATTGGCAAAAAACAACACATTCTGTCAGTGAGACTGGGTTGAAGCAGGTTCTCTCATATACTGGTGGCGCAAAACCAAATTGATACAAATTGGTGTGGGGGGGGGGAGGATTCGGCAATATTTAACAAAAAGTATATTTTAAAAATTATTTTATTTTATTTATTTTTCCATCATGATAAAGTGTACTCTTTAATCCCCATCACATATTTTACCCATCCTCCTATCCGCCTCCTCTTTGGTAACCATCAGTTTGTTCTCTATAGTTAAGAGTCTGTTTCTCGGTTTGTTGCTTTTTTTTTCCTTTGCTCATTTGTTTTATTTCTTAAATTCCACCTATAAGTGAGATCATATGGGCATTTGTTTTTCTCTGGCTGACTTATTTCACTTAGGATTAGCAATCCCACCCTAGAAATTTACCATAAATATACACTTCCAACAAAAAAGAATATATATGGACAAGGTTATTCATTGCATAACTGTAATTGAAACATACTGAAAACAATCTAAATGTCCACCCAGAGGGGAATGATTGAACGACTATGGCAAATCTATATGTGGAAGACCATGCAGATGTCAAAATAAATGAAGAGTTCCATGAATTGATATGGGAAAAGTAAGAATATATGCATTATATCTGCTCATTTGTACAAAAAGAAACACTGTAAGAATATTCTAGAAACTGACAAAATTGGCTACAGATAGCAGATGTAAGGGAAATAGGGTAGAGAAGATGGGTGGGGAGGAAACTGACACAAAGTATAGGGAAGTGATATTTATCTTAGTATGTCATTTTTATGGTTCTGATTATTGGAAGTATATTGCACACACTCAAAAAAATCAAGAAAAATATAGAAAAAAACCTCTAAAATAGAACAGACTAAAGCAAATGAATCTAACTGTATTTCAAATTAATAATATAATCCAAGTAAATTTTGAACACTAATATTTGAGTATATACCATTAGGCTAAAGACAAAAAGAACTATAAACAAATATTGAATTTTGGGGAATAGATTCATTTCTCATAGTAGTATGGGCTAGCAATTCTAAAACTATTTTCTGTGTATTATAGGATTGAGGAAATACATACATTGTAGACAAAAGGAGCCAGGTTTCTCACTGTGAGAGAAAGGAGTTTTAAAAATAGAAAGAGAGATATCCAGAAAGAACTCTGTGGTGTGGGACTGGAACTGGAAGCCTTAGCGTGGAGACAGACAGATGGACAAACAGATATATTTATGGGTGATAGATAGGTAATGTGTATACCATAGGTCTTAAAGCAATGACATCCCGGTAGCAATGATCATTTCTAGCACCAGGATTTTGGTTTCTAAATGTCACTTTCCACTAGAAGAATCTAGGTTTCTTGGAGGAATGGCTGATTCTAGGGCTAATTCTGGGAATATACAAGAAGAGTATAGAACTCTTCTTGTGCCACCAAGAAAAAAAGGCTGATGGGAACATATCAAAAGCACAGATGAGCCAACTTATAAAGGTACTCACTGGCCAAACCTGTGCAAGCTGGGCATTAAAATTATATTCACTAAATAAAATAAGAATCCATAAGTCCATACCAATGCAAATACATAAATACATGCATTTTTGCTATAAAGGACACCAGTAATTCAATTGGCAAAATTTCAATAAGGTGTACAAATAAGATAATAATATTATATCAATGTTAATTTCATTAATTTGATCATGGAATTCTACCTGCTTTTTTTAATGTCTTTTTTTTTTTCTTTTCAGAAACACATACTCAAGTATTTAGGGGTAAATGGGCATTATAGCTGCAACTTACATATCCTAAGATATATGGTATCATATCATATTTTATTATATATATATACACATATATATATACATACATATATATATATAATAAGAAATGGTTCTTAAGAGAAAAACCCATCTGTCTACGAATCTAACTATTATCAAAGAATGACAAAACAAAGAAGGTAAAAGGTTAACATTTGGGTAATCAGGATGAAGGGTATACGGCAGTTTTAGAAGGCCTTCTGTAAGTCTGAAATTATTTTAAAATAATTTTTTAAAAAGATTAGTGATACTGACTAGCTTAGCAGCCTGAAGGTTTAAGACATGTAATAAATGGAATTTTTGAAGGCGCAGATTTGTGTCATTCCATAGCAAGGCTGGAGAGTATCTGCAATGTATCAATTAGCAGGACAGCCTTGCAGCCCACGATCCATACTACTTTCCATTCTTCCTTGCCTATGAAATAACTCCTGTGAAGTGATAAAAACTTTGTTTCTTTGCAAAAAATGCCTCTCATGGAATAAAAAAACTAAAGGTTAGGACCAGTAACAGAACCCAAAAGGAAAGATCAGGGTCCTAGCCAGAAAGTGGACATTTTATGTTTTTCTAAGTTTATTTATTTATTTTGAGAGAGAAAGAGAGAGAGGGCATGAGCAGGGCAGCGGCAGAGAGGGAGAGAGACAGAATCCCACGCAGGGTTCACACTGTCAGCACGGAGCCCGATGTGGGACTCAAACCCATGAACTGTAAGATCATGACCTGAGCCAAAATCAAGAGTTGGCCGCTTAACCAAGTGAGCCACCCAGGAGCCTAGGACATTTGAGATTAATACAGTGTAGCCTGTCAGGTAAAGTGGGGGCACCCATCTAATATGTGAATTATCCCACCGTACATGCTATGTGAAAAAAAGAAAAAGCTATTTTGGTCAGTACTGTGTTCTATAAAGAAAACTGGCTTGGGACACTCGGTGGCTCAGTCAGCTAAGCCTCTGACTCTTGATTTTGGCTCAGGTCATTATCCCAGGGTTGTAGGATCGAGCCCCACGTTGGGCTCTGCACTGAGTGCATAGCCTGCTTAAGATTCTTTCTCTCTGCCCCTCTCCCCTGCTCGCACGACAGGGGAGTTCACAATGTTTACTTGAAGTGTGGGGATATGCTGAGGAAACAACTACCTTTTGAAGAAAGTATGAGAAAGCCTGGGGCATGTAGAAGCATTAATATAAAGCCATTAATAGAAAAGTATCAGGAGATTTCCAAATTATATGTCATGGAGGTATGTGAGGATCTGGAGGTTTTATATAGACCCCTAGGACATATCTGTTAGGAAGTTTGGTTTATAGATGTACCATCAAAAGATGGGAATTCAATACAACAGACTCTTGATGTTTGTGAGAAAGTTTTGTGAAAGGATTTCAAGAGTTGATACAGGCTTTTGCTACTTAAAAAGCTGTAGTTCTTGTGGGGCTCCCGGGTGGCTCAATCAGTGAAGCACTGGACTTTGGCTCAGGTCACGATCTCATGACTTTTGTGAATTTGAGCCCCGCATTGGGCTTTGTGCTATTAGCATGGAGCCTGCTCAGGATTCTCTCTTTCTCCCTCTCTCTGTGACCCTTCCCCACTCTCTGTCTCAAAATTAATAAATACATTTTTTTTTAAAAGTAGCACTTCATACAGGCATACTTCTAGTCCCGACTGAAAACCTCCAGACCTTGTGTTAAATTATACTAAATTGGCTGCTGACATGCCAGAATAGAGAAAAATTATAAAAATGATAAAGAAATTCTTTAAATTAAACACTAAATCCCTGAAGATTGGTATATATGATGATTATAGCACACTAATAGCTGCTGGTTTTCTTCTCAGGAATTTTAACATATTCATAGCAGTTTTGTTATTTCTAAAGAACTGAAACAGTACAGAACTACAGTTATCTATACAGTTAGAGATTAGCTAGCTCATGTATTTAAAACCCACTACACATTTACGAAAACAAAACGAACAATACAACATTGTGCCTCAGAAAGGGGCGTCATGTAATTAATCTGTTCTTTATGTTTAGAGTGTGAACATTTTTCCCACTGAGATGCCTGATTTTGACTTGTTCCCAGGGTACTTGGAAATCTTTTCATAAGAGGGCTTAGCATTGAAATTACTTCTTGTGTTAAAATCCAATTTTTCCCCTGAATAGCCAAAGACAGGAAAAGGGGCCAGAGCCAAAAGAATGCTTTATAATAAGCTCAGGCATTTTTATGGTCGAGAAACTAAATAATAGGCTTATTCTGACTTTTTATTTTCCTATAACTTCACCTTTGCATTTTTTACTAGTCACTGTCAGCACTGAATGGCTTTCCTGATTTTGTTTTTGGCAATATTTCTTTTAGAGACTTATTCATTCATTATCATCTTCATTTTAAGCCATTAGAAGCAGAGACAGGGATAATACTCTAGTAAATCTTCCCTGTCCTAGATGCAATGAGATACAACTTTGAAAGTATTTATTATTGGTAATGTACATGCCCCATGTCTAAACATGTCTCATGTTTCCAGAGAGTTGACTAGCATATCATTAGTGAAAAATTATGAAAGAGCCAACACACACACACACACACACACACACACACACACACACACACACAGAGTATATATTTAAATTTATCATATACTAAAAGCTTAACTCCTTATTTTCAAAGCTTCCAAATCATTTATAAATCCATATACCAAACAATCACTCCTTTAAAGTATATCATTCAGATCATTCAGTGTTTTTTTTTTCAGTACCTTCACAAAGTTGTACAATCACCATCACTATCTCATTTTAAGACATTTTTTTTTCAACGTTTATTTATTTTTTGGGACAGAGAGAGACAGAGCATGAACAGGGGAGGGGCAGAGAGAGAGGGAGACAGAGAATCGGAAACAGGCTCCAGGCTCTGAGCCATGAGTCCAGAGCCTGACGCGGGGCTCGAACTCACGGACTGCAAGATCGTGACCTGGCTGAAGTCGGACGCTTAACCGACTGCGCCACCCAGGCACCCCTTAAGACATTTTTTAAAAACGTTTATTATTTAGAGACAGAGAGACACAGAGCATGAGTGGGGGAGGGGCAGAGAGAGAGGGAGACACAGAATCTGAGACAGGCTCCAGGCTCTGAGCCTCTGAGCGGGGCTCGAACTCACAAACTCTAATACCATGACCTGAGCCGAAGTCAGATGCCCAACTGACTGTGCCACCCAGGCACCTCCCCCCACTTTTTGAAAAATGTTTATTTACTATTGAGAGACAGAGAGACACAGAGCATGAGCGGGGAAGGGGCAGAGAGGGGGTTAAGATATTTTTATTACACCAAAAAGAAATGCCATCCCCATTAGGAGTCACTCCCCATTCCACTCTCTCCATACCCTAGCAATGACTAATTTACTTTCCTGACTGTATAGATTTACCTATTAAAAACATTTCATAAAAATGGAATTATACAATTGTGGCCTTTTTGTGTCTGGCTTCTTTGTATTTACCATAACATTTTCAAGGTTCATCCCTGTATCAGTCCATTTCTCTTTATATATAAATAATATTCCATTGTATGGATATAAACATTCTGTTTCTACATTTTCGGTTAATGGATATTTGGGTAATTTCAACTTTTCACTATTATGAATAATGCTACTATAAAGGTTCACGTACAAGTTTTTGTGTGGACATATGTTTTCAGTTCTCTTCAGGATATACTATGGAGCAGAAATGCTGGGTTACATGGTAACTCTATGTTTAATTTATAAGGAACTACTAATTTGCTTTCCAAAGAGCCTGTGCCATTTTTTTTAAAGCTTTTATTTAAATTCCAGTTAGCATATTAGCTTCAAGTGTACAAATTGCACTCTTTAATCCCCATCACCTATTTCATCAATACTCCCACCAACCTCCTCTCTGGTAACCATCAGTTTGTTCTCTATAGTTAAGAGTCTATTCTTGATTTGCGCCCCACCCCTCTCTTTTTCTTTGCTTGTCTCTTGTTTATTAAAATTCCATATATGAGTGAAATCCAATTGTATTGGTCTTTCTCTGACTTATTTTGCTTAGCATCATACACTCTAGTTCCATCAATGTGATTGCAAATGGCAAGATTTCATTCTTTTATATTCCATTTTATATACATATATACCACATCTTCTTTACCCATTCATAAGTTGATGATGGAGTCCATAGTTTTCTATAGTTTTCAGCATACATCTTATCTGTTACCTCTTTGGTTAGGTTTATTCCTATGTATCTTATGGTCTTTCGTGAAACCATAAATGGGATAGATTCCTTAATTTCTCTTTCTGCTGCTTTATTATCGGTATATAGAAATGCAACCCATTTGTGTATGTTGATCTTATATCCTGTGACTCCTGAATTCAGGTATCAGTTCTAACAGTATTTTGGTGGTCTTTCGGGTTTTCCGTGTAGAGTATCATGTCATCTGTGAAGAGTGAAAGGTTGACTTCTTTGCCAATTTGTGGGCCTTGTATTTCTTTTCTGTTGTCTGATTGCTGAGGCTAGGACTTCCAGTACTATGTTGAACAATAATGGTGACAGTGGACCTCCCTGTCGTGTTCCTGACCTGAGGGGAAAAGCTCTCAGTTTTTCCCCACTGAGGATGATATGACTGTGGGCTTTTCATATATGGTTTTTATGATGTTGATGTATGTTTATCCTATACCTACTTTCTTGAGGGCTTTTATCAAGAAAAAATGCTGTGTTTTGTCAAATGATTTCTCTGCATCTATTGAGGACAATATGGTTCTTATCTTTTCTTTTATTAATGTGGTGTATCACATTGATTGATTTGCAAATATTGAACCAGTCCTATAGCCCAGGAATAAATTCTACTTGGTCATGGTGAGTAATTTTTTAATGCATAGTTGAATTCAATTTGCTAGTATCTTGTTGAGAATTTTAACATCCAGGTTCATTAGGGATATTGACCTGTAATTCTCCTTTTTAGTGGGGTCTTTGTCTGGTTTGGGAATCAAGGTAATGCTGGCTTCATAGAATAAGTTTGGAAGGTTTCCTTCCATTTCTATTTTTTGGAATAGTTTGAGAAGAATAGGTATTAACTCTTCTTTAAATGTCTGGTAGAATTCCCCTGGGAAGCCATCTGACCCAGGAATCTTATTAGTTGGGGAGATTTTTGATAAATGATTTAATTCTTTGCTGGTATGGCCTGTTGCAATTTCTGTTTCTTTCTGTTTGAGTTTTGGTAGTGTGTGAGTTTCTAGGAATTTTCCCACTCTTCCAGATTGTCCAGTTTGTTGGCATATAATTTTTCATAGTATTCTCTTACAATTGTTTGCATGTCTGTGGTGTTGGTTGTGATCTCTCCTCTTTCTTGCATGATTTTATTGATTTGGGTCTTCTCTCTTTTCTTTTTGAGAAGTCTGGCTAGGGGTTTATCAATTTTGTTTATTTTTTCAAAAAACTAGCTTTTAGATTGATCGTTTTACTGGTTTTTTTTGTTTGTTTCTATATCATTTACTTCTGCTCTAATCTTTACTATTTCTCTTCTGCTGGCTTTGGGTTTTACTTGCTGTTCCTTTTCTATCTTCTTTAGGTATAAGGTTATGTTGTGTATTTGGGACCCTTTTGGCTTCTTGACATAGGCCTGAATTGCAACGTATTTTTTTATTAGGACCGCCTTTGCTGTATCCCAAAGGATTTGGACTGTCATGTTTTCATTTTTATTTGCTTCCATGTATTTTTTATTTCTTCTTTAATTTTCTGGTCAACCCATCCATTCTTTTTTTTTTTTTTAACCGTTTATTTATTTTTGAGACAGAGAGAGACAAAGCATGAACGGGGGAGGGTCAGAGAGAGGGAGACACAGAATCTGAAACAGGCTCCAGGCTCTGAGCTGTCAGCACAGAGCCCGACGCGGGGCTTGAACTTACGGACCGCGAGATCATGACCTGAGCCGAAGTCGGCCGCCCAACCGACTGAGCCACCCAGGTGCCCCAACCCATTCATTCTTTAGTAGGATGTTCTTTAACCTCCATGTATTTGAGAGCTTTCCAAATTTTTTCTTGTAGTTGATTTCAAGTTTCATAGAGTTGTGATCTGAAAATATGCATGGTATAATCTCAGTCTTTTTGTACCTGTGGAGGGCTGATTTGTGACCCAGTAGGTTATCTATTCTGGAGAATGTTTCATGTGCACTTGACAAGAATGTGTATTCTGCTGCTTTAGGATGAAATGTTCTAAATATATCTGTTAAGTCTATCTGGTCCAGTGTATTACTCAAAGCCATTGTTTCCTTTTTGATTTTCTGCCTAGATGATCTGTCCTTTGCTATAAGTGAGATATTAAAGCCTTTTATTATTATGGTATTATTATCAATGAGTTTATGATTGTGATTAATTGATTTATGTATTTGGGTTCTATCAAGTTCAGGGCATAAATATTTACAATTGTTAGATCTTCTTGATGGATAAGACCCCTTAATTATGATATAATGCCCTTCTTCATCTCTTGTTATGGTTTTTTTCTAAAATCTAGTTTTCTGGTATAAGTATGCATACTCTGGCTTTCTTTTGACCTCTATTAGCATGATAGATGGTTTCCTTCCCCTCACTTTCAATCTGCAGGTGTCTTTAGGTCTAAAATGAATCTCCTGTAGGCAGTATGTAGTGGATCTTGTTTTTTATCCATTATGATACCCTATGTCTTTTGATTGGATCATTTAGTGATTATTGAAAGATATGAACTTAGCGCCATTTTGTTACCTGTAGAGGTGATGTTTCTGGTGATGTTCTCTGGTCCTTTCTAGTCTTTGTTGCTTTTTGTCTTGTTTGTTACCATAGAGTCCCCCTTAAAATTTCTTGCAGGGCACGAACTCCTTTAGTTTTTGTTTGTCTGGAAAAGTCTTCATCTTTCCTTCTATTCTGAATGACAGCCTTGCTGGATAAAGGATTTGTGGCTGCATATTTTTCCTATTCAGTGCACTGAATATTTGTGCCACTCCCTCTGGCCTGCCAAATTTCAGTGGACTGGTCTGCTACTAACTTTATGTGTCTATCTTGTAGGTTAAGGACCTTTTGTCCCTAGCTGCTTTCAGGATCCTCTCTTTAGCTTTGTATTTTGCCAGTTTCACCATGATATGTTGTGGTGTTGATCTATTTTTGTTGATTTTGAAGGGAGTTCTCTGTGCCTCTTGAATGTGGATGCCCGTTTCCTTCTCCAGATTAAGGAAGTTCTTAGTTATAATTTTTTTCAAATAAACCAGCTGCCCCTCTTTCTTGCTCTTCTTCTTCTGGAACTCCTATGATATGGATATTGTTTCATTTCATGGAATCACTTACTTTTCTAAGTCTCCCCTTGTGACTAGTAATTTCCATTTCCTATTTTTTTCAACTTCATTATCTTCCATAATTTTATCTTCTATTTCACTTATTCTTCTCCTCTGTTTCTTCAATCCTTCTGTTACTGTATCTAGTTTATTTTGCATCTCAGTTATGGCATTTTTAAAGTTTGTACTGATGAGTTCTTAAATCTTTCATCTCTGCAGCAAGGGTTTCTCTGGTGTCTTTTATGCTTTTTTTAAAGGCCAGCTAGTAGTCTTATGAGTGTTGTTCTAAATTCTTGTTCAGATATATTGTTTACATCTGTTTTGAGCAAGTCCCTGGCTGTGATTTCTTCTTGACCCTTCTTTTGGGGAGAATTCCTCCATCTTATCACTTTGGCTACATTTCTGTCTTTTGCATGTTTTACTTTTTTTTTTTTCAACCTTTATTTATTATTTTTGGGACAGAGAGAGACAGAGCATGAACGGGGAAGGGGCAGAGAGAGAGGGAGACACAGAATCGGAAACAGGCTCCAGGCTCCGAGCCATCAGCCCAGAGCCCGACGCGGGGCTCGAACTCATGGACCGCGAGATCGTGACCTGGTTGAAGTCGGACGCTTAACCGACTGCGCCACCCAGGCGCCCCTCTTTTGCATGTTTTAAAAGCTTGTTATGTTTCCCGCACCTGAGAGTACTGCTATATTAAGGGGTCATACACTGTCCAGGGTCTGGCACTTCAGAAAGCATTTCTGGTGTATTCTTTGTGCCCTCTGTTGTTGCGTTTTGGCTGCTCTATCTCACTGGTTAGTCCTCTACAGAGTTCCTCCTTACTTGGCAGTGGTTGAGTGTTTGGACCTTTAACTAGGTGTGCTTTTATTTGTTTATTGATGTAACCCTGGGGGGGGGGGAAGGGTGTGGGGGGGAGCTTGATCCCATAAAAAGAGAAGAGGAAAGGAAAGGAAAGGAAAGGAAAGGAAAGGAAAGGAAAGGAAAGGAATCCCATAAAACGAGAAAAGAAAAAAACTATAAGGCTGATTCCAAAGAAAAAGAAACAAACAAAAAAAAGCAGAAGAAAAAAGAAGGAAAAAGAAAAGAAAAGGCTGATTTCAAAAAAAAAAAAGAGAGAGGGAGAGAGAAAAGTAAATGACAAAAAACAAGTAAGAAACTATAGCCTGATTCAAAAAGAAGGAGGATGAAAAAAAAAGAGTAAAGAAAGAAAAAGAGTTGTCTGTTGGTGCCTGAGGATGGTGGCTGTGCTGGTCTGGGGGGAGGTCGGCTGCATTGGCTCAGAGTCACTCTTGCCCCAGTAAACAAGCAGTTGCTAGGCCCCAGTAAACAAGCAGTTGCTAGGCACAGAGGGGCAGGGTTTGGTCTAAGTGGGTCCCACCTCCACTGGGGACTGCTATGTTGCTCTCTGAGGTTCTACCATGTTGGTGTTGGGGAGAAAATGGTGCCACTCCAATTTCTGATCCCCAGATCAGAGATCTCAACCCCCACTCTTCAGGCAGCCCTCACAAAATAGTGAGGGTGGTCAGCTCACCTCACCCTGCACCACAATTTTCCTGCATTTTTTCTTTGGCATGTGGCTGGGACTCAAAACCCAAAGTCTTAAAGGATGCAGCACAGCATAGATCCATTCCCCTCCTCTGGAGTAGAGCTTCTCCATCCTGCTGATGAAAGGCCTTTGGCTAGCACCTGCAGGGTCTTTTGTCTTTGGGGAGGCAATAAACCCTCTTCCAAAAGTACTCCAGGAAGGGGACTGTTCTCTCCCAGTGCACCCTGGAGATCACTACACCATGCTATGCACTCAGGGGCCATGTCCCTCCTCCCCAGCAGCGCCTGCCAAAGTTCCACTCCAGAGAAAGTCATATACTTCCAAAACCTCAGAATCTGAGTTCCAAGAGCTGTTTGGAAAAAAAAGAACTGGGACACTCAGTACTTCTCACTCCTCAGTCAGTGGTCCAGAGAGGTTTTCCTTTTATGCTAACTCGATGCTGCACTCTCTCAACACCTCTCAATCTCCCTTTCATCTGTCCACAGAAAGGGTTCCCTCCCTTTCATGGTACTAGTGTTTATCTCTCCCCCAATTCACATCCACACTCCTCACACTTGCCAGACTGTCTCCCTCCAACTGTGGAGATCCTTCCACCACTCTGCAGATCAATTCCCTGGGTGTTCCAAGCAATCTGACCTCAATACAGCTGTGTTTGAAGGACCAGGAAATCCCAGTGTCTCCCTACTTCTCTGCCATCTTAACTTCCACCTCTCCTTCATTTTGAAGGATGTTTTGCTGGACACAGAATTCTTGGTTGATAGTCTTTTCTTTCAGTATGTTGAATATGTCATCACAGTGCATTCAGAACACCACGGTTTCTGATGATAAATTGCCTATTAATCTTATAGAGGATGCCTTGTATTTGATGATTTGCTTCTCTCTTGCTGCTTTCAAGATTCTCTTTTTGTCTTCATTTTTGGATAGTTTGATTATGATGTGTTTTGGTATGAAACATTTTATCCTTGTTGGATTTTGTTGAGCTTTGATGTGTAGATTCATATTTTCCATTACATTCAGGAAGTTTTCAGTCGTTATTTCTTTAAATATTCTACCTACACTTTTCTCTCCTCTTCTTTTGGGACTCCCATTATGTGTATGTTGGTATGTCTGATAGCATTTCACAGGTCTCCAAGGTTCTGTTCATTTGTCTTTATTCTTTTTCCTTCCTGTTCCTCAGGCTATATAATTTCAATTGATCTGTCTTCAAGTTTGTTGATTTTTCTGCCTATTCCAATCTGCTACTGAGCCTCTGTAACATATATTTCATTTCTGTTATTATACTTTTCAACTCCAGAATTTATTTCTGTTTTTTTAAGAACTTTTATGGAAACTTTCTAATAAAAAAGTTCTATTTTTAAGAAAATATTCTCTATTTGGGGAGATACCGTTTTTATAGTTCTCTTTAGTTCTTTGGATATTATTTCCTTTAGTTCTTTGAATATTCAAAGAATATTCAAATATTAAACTAGGTGTTTTAAAGTCTTTTAAACTGTCAGATAGGTCAAATTATGACAATTTTCTGAGAACTGTCAGAGGTTGGGAGCTTCAAACCCATGCCTCCCTCTGGGGGCTGATAGGCTGCTAGTTTTCACAGTGATGAGGAGTTGATGTTCAAGGCTACTGTGGAACTGAGAAGAGGATGATGGGTATATAGCAAATTAAACGGCTACAAATCTTGCTGCTTTTACCAAGATTGTGTTGTTTTTCTTGAATAAAAACTCCTCATATTGTTATAAGACTTTGGTTAATTTCTAGAGTTCTAAAAAAGTTTATTTTGGTGTGCCTGGGTGGCTCAGTTAGTTGACCATTTGAATCTTGATTTTGGCTTGGGTCATGATCCCAGGGTCATGGGATAGAGCCCTGTGTAGGGCTCCGTGCTGAGCACAGAGCCTGCTTGGGATTCTCTCTCTCTCTCTCTCTCTCTCTCTCTCTGCCCACTCGCACTCTCCCTCATTCTCTCTCTCTCTCTTTCTCTCTCTCTCAAGAAAAGTTCATTTTAACAATTTCTGTCTGTATTTTTGTTGATTTTTTGAAGGAGTGGATTTTTGGAGATCCTTTACTATGTCATTTCTGCTCATGTTCCAATTCTTTATTTTTAAGTGAAAAATATACATACATGGAAAGACTAATATTTTCTCCCCACATTCTGGTACATCACCCAGTGCACTCCATTTAGGAGGTTACCAATGTAAATAAAATCTTCAAAAACCTCAGTTGAGGTTTATAGCATATGTGAAGGCCATAACACAAGGCCTCATATAATTGTGACTTCTCCTCATGACTTTTGCAGACCTCCCTGTGGCAGCTCCATTCTCCAGGTCAGCTGGTGGAAACTCTCAGGATTATCTGATACTCCTTTCACTTTCCTACTCCCACATCCCCTCAAGTCTTCTTTCCCAGCTGTACTCATACATAACCTTTCTTTCCTTTGCCAGTGTGCCATTATCTTATGCCTGCCACCAGTCTCTCTCTAGTTTGCTTACCAACAGTAAGTCAATCTTTCCATAAAAACACCACCTTGATAGTTTCACTCCAGGAAGCAGAGGCTTCCACCAACCTTGTCTTCTTCAGGATAAAATCTAGTTCTTTTTAATGTGGCCCTCCAAGTTTTCACAATCTGTATCCCATCTGAACCGGTAGTCAGACAATTTGGGTTCTGACTCTAGCTTAACTTTTGTGGGACTTCCTGTACCTACTGTACAAGATATAGAAGACTATCGAGGACCTACTATGTGCTAAACCTAGCATCAGGACAAATAGACAAGTAAACCCACAGTTACAATATGTGGTAGGTGGGAGTTTAAAGAAGGGTCGAGTAAGAAGATATCTAGGTGCCTGGGTGACTCAGTTGGTTGAACATCAGACTCTTGATTTCAGCTCAGATCATGATCTCATGGTAGTGAGATGGAGCCCCACATCGGGTTCCACGCTGGGCATGGAACCTCCCTAAGATTCTCTCTCTCTTCCTCTCCCTCTGCCCATCCCCTGCTCGCTTTCTCTTTCTCTCACTCAAAATAAAATAAAATAAAATAAAATAAAATAAAATAAAATAAAATAAAATAATAAATTAAGATATCTGAGAAAGTGCCTTTGAAAATGTGAAGAATTGTACAAGTGAAAGGTATTACTGTGAGCTTTTTTTCTGATTTATTTGCCTCTAGTGCCATACCTTCAAAGGTTTAGTCAGTGTATGGTGGCAAAATAAAATAAATAGAATTGGTTTTCTTCCCTAAATATAAGACAGTGTTGTGACAACCTGGGGACCTCTGTATAACAAGAGGCCGCATAAATACCTGTTGACCTTGCAGCATCTGTGTCCTTAGCTTTAAAGCAGAAATGACACTTGTCCCGCTTCCTTCCCAGGATTGTGGTGAAGGATCGTAGAAGAAGATACATGAAGGGTCCTTGTGAAGTGCCTTATAAATCCCACTTATTATCAAAATAACTATTATAAAGAAATAAAAGTAAATAATGAAAATACTCTTATTTTTTCATTATCTATGCATCTGAAGTTGTGATGTCCTCATTTGAACATTGCTTTGGACAATTTAATGAGAATAAGTGATTGATCTCAGTTAAACGTTTGTGGGCTACCTCTTGTGAAGAGAGTTTCACAATGATTATGGATATGTCACCAAAGACAACTGTGGAGGAAAATAAAAGCTGTTACTTACGCTTTGCTTTTAACTGCCCAAGGATGGAATTTTCTCCTCTGCACATGGTTCTGAACACATGGAAAGGAAAGAAATAATTACAGAGGTTTCAAAGGAACCAATCCCAACCGCAGTATCTGTGAAGTATTGTCGTAACCCAAGCAAAAACAGAACGAGTACTTTTAAGAGAAGATGCTACATGGACTTTGAGGAAGCTAAAAAACCACCTGGGATATCACTTTTGTAATGGTACTGCTGGGACAGGTTGTTTTGAGGCAAGTAAATGGAAAAGTCATAAAACTGACATTAGATTTCAGAAAGAGATTCTATTTTCAAAAGATGGGCTATGAATGAACTTTCTCTCTTAGAAAATTTGGTGACAGCTCAGATAAATTTAGAATAACTCAATAGATGAGAACACTTACAGACTCACGTTACTTTCAGAGGTAAAAAGGGCAAACATTTAGCAGAATAATTTCTGAGTTAAAGAAACTATACACCTTGGCTGTCCCTGCAAAGTCGGCAAACGCCTTGAAAGTGAAAAATATAGTTGCAGATAACTGACTCCGCTAATGACTTTGTTTTTCACAACTCTGATAATAGTCAATGAATTATAAAGACTGACAAAACAAAAAATTCTATGCTCCATCTGCTTGTTCTGTAGAAGTAATTAAAAATATAGTTATCCCTGGGAAATACTGATATTCTTAAAGATGATGCCAGCAAATAGAGATGTTTTTGCATAATAAAAGGTTAGAATTTTAGCTGCTGAACAAAAGCCAAGCATGTTATTTCATTCAGCTGGTTCAAACCCAGGAAAAGTCATAGAAAATAATTACAACTGACAATATTCCAAAAATAATATTAGAATGGCAAATGAAGTGGATAAAATCCAATTAAACATTATGTCAGTGCCTTAAATACTTGAAAAGCTTTGTTTGTCATGTTATAAATCAGGTAATATTAGAAATGGGCAAATCTTCAATCAAAGTGTATATCCCAAAGCATAGTTAAAGTTCTCTCTTACTGTAACCAGGCAAAATTCCCCCAGAAGAAACAAAAAAAATCTTTACTTGAAATCCTGGTTGATAGAAATAACTCAGTAAGAAACAAGAGGATTAAAAAAATCACCACAGTGGTGACCACAATTGTGCCTAGAGGACCCTCAGATCCTGCAGGGGGTATTATGGGGGAGGGCAGCAGGAAGGCATGTAAGCCCCTACCCCTAATTTGACCAAGCTCCTGAGACCTTATCTGCTTTACACACTGGGGGTTTTGAGCCAGGCCTCATTGTCTCCTCCCTCACAATAGGGTTTGATCAGAAAGGTGGGAAATTACAGGTGGTTCTGAAAAACAAGGGATATTAAAAGAAAACATCCAGGTTCCCGTCCTTGCTTTGACTTCATACAACTGTGATGCTCAGCAGGGTTCTTTTGTATCTTAGGTCCCAGAGCTTGTAACTGGGCGCTGGGACTCATGCCCAGGCCTGTTCACTTACCTCTTCACTCCCATTCTCTTTTCCAGCTACGTGACCAAGACAGAATGTTAGGGGTGCCTTCCCATCACTTTCTACACTACCTCTCTGTCTGCTCACCAGACACACCTCTTAACCCTCTTCATATCGCTCTACTGGCCAAGTCTGAAGCTTCACGGGTCTTTTTCAAGTGAATATGGCAATTCTGCTTTTTAGAATATCGAGAATAGGATTTAATACTTTCCTTAAAAGTTTAACAAAGATGTGGTAGAGAAAATAGAATTAAAATTCCAGAAGATAGGAAAGAACCTTCATACTTCATTTTCTGTCAAAGTCTACCATTCCCAAGCTTGGTGAAAAAACTTGCTACCTAAAGAACCATAAACAAACACATGGAAATTTAATTTTTTTCTTCAAATAATATGGAAAGCTCAATAACTCTCTGGTGGCTTAAAGGTAATTTTTAAATCAATATTATACATATGCCTATACATATCTATAATACATATATATATATATATATATATATATATATATATAAAGTCTTTGTCTCCATTTATAAGATCTATGTATATGTATGTCTTGTGTATAGGCAATGAGTATAAAAGACAGCTTTATATTTTAGTTCTTTTTATATTCGCCATGTGTCCCAGGCCTGCCATTTATGATTTTAGGCTCTATTTGAATTTTATCAACTAGTAAACAGGCCAAGATTCAAAAGTAAAATAAAGTGTTCATCTGTTCAACACTCCCTGAATAGATGTGGGGAAATATTTCCATTCCTTTCACCAGCTTACACGCGTGACTGATAGAAAGCTGAAAACAGACGACTTTAGAACTTTGGCACCTGTAGTTGAAGTGCATTATTGCCTGCAGAGCATTTCCTCCACCCGTTGAAATGTCTCCTTCAAATCCTGGCAGCAGCGGTATCACAACATACACCCGGTATCTCTGGTTTTCCCTACAAAAGTCAGATGCAGAGCGATTCACCAAAAAATGATATAGGTAGGCAGTTCACATGGTTTTAGAGATTGAGCTAATGGCTTCCTACAATACATTCTATCACATTTCGGGGCTTGGAAGGTGCCATTGGATTGGAGGCCAGAAGCTGTTATCCAGGTAACAATTCATAACAACCCCAAAAAACCAGCTGAACTTGGCAGTAGAGTGGGAAGTCTACTCTTTCTACAGCATAATTTTTCCTAGGAAAAAATCCACTGAAAGCAACCCATGCGTGGACCCACGGAAGGTGGGGTGGGGCTTGCAACAAAGTTTTGAAAAAGACATCATCGTAATAATTTTATGTATGACAAGTCGTGTCATCATTGCTTAGAAACTCTGATTCAGCTCTGAAAACTGGTTCTGCTGCAAAATGGTATCCTGCGCCCTTCAAGAATCCTGAGTGACTGATGATTTTAAATCCTCTGCATATAGAACGCATCATTTCTTGGCCGACTGTTCCAACTGATTGAGGCCAGCCTTTGAAAGAATAGTCTTTGAGTAGCCTTTGCTACTCCATAATGTAACAAATAAAAGAAGGAAGTGGGGCTACTTACTTAGACTCCATTCAGAAAGTACAAAATTTGGAGAATCATGTTCAAACAGGTATCACTATTTGGAGGCAAAGCTGTTAAAGTCCTTGCCTCCATTTATGGGATACAGAGGAAGAAGTGGAAGCTGGAAATGATTGTGGTATCTGTTGTGGTCGAAAAATGTTGTCCAGAGATCTGAGACATCCATATTCACACAAAGGTGCTGCTATTTAAACTTCTCTTAATACTTAATTTCTAAGGTTCATTTTCTTCAAAACAACTACATTTTTCTTTCATGTGAGTATTACTACTACTCTTTGAGGGGTCGGATGTCATTACAATGTCTCCAAACACCAATGTATGTATCAGGGCTCGTGGAAGGTGAAGTTCAGGGCAGAAGTGATAGCCAACACAATGGAGTCTGTGGGCCCCTGAGCTTAACCGCAGCGCTGAGGACCAAGGCATCACAAGTAGGTTGTTGCAATGGCACGGATTAATCACTAGATGGCAAACATAGTTTGAGTTGGAAAAAATGAATTTTCAAGAATGTAAACTCCTCAAGCTCTCTGCCTGATAAGGGTAAGAGGCTCACAGCCTTAAATGGTAAATGAGATAGTGGGAAAGAACAGAAAACATACCTAAGCCATTTCCCCCATCACCAGCATTTAAAAGTCAAAATGAGTTAAACCAGACAGTTAAAAACTGACACTATCTGGCCTCAACTGCCTTTCCAGAATCGCCTTCCATTGGATCCTCACAGACCCATTGTCCAGTGCCAGACCACTGCCCTTTGCTCAGAGGTGCACCTCCCTACTAAGGAAGGTTGGCTCATCTGCTTTCTGAGTCAGGAATACCCTTTCGGCCCACAGACTCCCACTTCTCCCTCCAAGGCAGCTAAAAGGCACTTTCCTTGGTCAAGTCATCCTGAATCTTCCAGTCAAAGCTGGTTTGCTCCTGCCTCTGGACTCCCAAGGCACACGGCACAAATGTCTATTCAGCTTTTGTCTATTCAGCTTTTTTGCTTTACACGATAGTGACACACGGATCTGCTGCCTAGGCTATGTGATAAGCTCTTTTGAAACACAGGATGTACGTCCACATATCTTTCTATTTGGGGCAGTGCCCCACAGAGGATCCCTGCACATGTTATACACTCAGTACTCTATGCTTTGGGAGACTAGGGTCGGGTTGAAGAATGTTTGTTTCTGGGAAGCCTCGGGCACAGAAGAGATCAAGCTGCGAAACTTACAATAAGTTTCTCTTTAAATTACATGTTATGTGAATTTTTATCATGCTAAATATATATAACACATAATTAGCCATTTTAACCATTTTTAAGTATACCATACAGTGATAGTAATGAGTGTCACATGTTGTGCAACCATCACGATTCTATTTCTAAAACTTTGTCATGACTCTAAACAGAAACTGTGATTGTTAAGCAATAACTCCCACATTTTCCCTCCCTGAAAAGCCCTGATAACCTCCAATCTACTTTCTGTCTCTATGAATTTGCCATTCTAGATGTTTCCTCTAGGGGGAATCATACAATATTTGTCCTTCATGTATGAGTTATTTCACTTAGCATAAGATCCTCAAGATTGTCAGAATTTCCTTCCGTCTTGTGGCTGAATAATCTTGCATTGGATATGCAATGCACATTTTGTTTATCCAGGCATCTGTTGATGGGCACCGGGGTTGTTTCCACCTTTAGGCTATTATGAATCATGTTGCAGTGAACACAGGTATATAGATCTCAGTCCCCGTTTTCAGTTCTTCTGAAATATCCCCAGGAATGGCATTGCCTAGTCATGTGGTTATTTTATGCTTAACTTTTTGAGGAATCATCAAATAAATGATATTTCCACTGGGTAACACATGCTCATAGTACAAAATAGAAGAGGTAGAAGATTATATGATGGAAAAAAAAATTCTCTTTCTCTCCATTGTCCCCAGGTGCTGTTTCCCCTCCCTGAGGGCAACTCCTACTACTTTCCATGTTCTTTCAGAAATAGTCTATGAATTTATAAGTATGTGTATTTTTCTTCTATTCAAATGCTAGACTACTATAAACACTTTTATGAATGTTATTTTTATTTATATATCTGTACATAGAGATTTGTCCGTTTTTTAATTATAGTGATACAGTATTCCCCGTACATCTTTTCCATAATATTTAAAGCAGCTCTCTATTGGTGGGCATTTAAATTGTTTCCAATTTTTTTTATTATTTCAAAGTATCTATTTTGCTATGTCTTCTGACCCCCATAAATCATTTTTCACATTTGTGAAACATGAATATCACTTAGGAGTGGGATTGCTGGTCTTGAACATCATGGGTTTGTGACTCTGTTTGTAAACATGGTTCCCTTTTATCATTGTGTTTTATTATTTTCAGATTATTTATTATTTTGAGATGACCTCAAAATGGAGATCTCATATCATACCCATATCAATTAGAGATTTCAGTAGGATACTGAGAAATGTCCTATAAAATTCTTTATCTTCAGATAAAATATTCTTGCCAATTTAGTTTGTGAGAATCAGAAGGTTCACATTTTCTTGTTCTTAGGACTCTGTTAGCTCCCTATCTGGGTCTTTGCCTTTTTCCAATGCAGTAGTTCTTCAATTTCCTGAATGATGAAATTTTTAAACTGTGTTCAGCAAGTTAGGAGAAATGACTTAGATTTTCACTGTTGTAGAAAAACAGGGGCTCTTGAATTTCAAACCATAAAATCGTGGCTAAGTTTAAGCCAATGAAGAGAAAATTCTACTCGGTATTATGTCCACTCTCCTTCCTGGATCCAATCCCCAGAAGACAATAGTTCTCAGCTGCCAGGGAAACACTGCATCCTCATAAAGTTGGGGTGGTGCAAAGGATAGGCATCAGGTTAGGGCAAGAACCTGAGCCCCTAATGGGCAGAATTACTTATGATCTTAAAAACAAGGTAAGAGCTAATGGGCTCCAAGCCATCATGTATGAAGCAATCATTTCATCCACTGCAGTTCAGAACAATTTTATAAAATTGTATTCTTGGGCTTTTGGTTAAAATAAGTTTTCTTTCAAAACTCACAAATTCTTATAGCAGTGCTATGTATATCTGAAAATTGGAAATCAATGTCCAATAATGGGGGGTGGTTAACTAAATTATGTTATAGCCACTCAAAGAGTGAACATTTTGCAACCACTAAAAATGACCACCATCGTGACTTAATAGCAAAATACTTCCAGTACTGTGTTAAAATGGCCCGAATGCAAAGTTACAATTACAAGACAATTACAGATGTGCAGGCTGATACCATGAAATAGGAAATAACTTGTCCCTTAAATGAATTACCTTTCCCCCACCCTGTGACTACAGATATGAAGCAGGTACTGCCCCCAGGATGGCACTCTCACAAAGGAAACAGGACACAAGATACCGACTTCTATTGACCAGGTAGAGATCCTTTGAGCTCAGCCAAGAGTATACAGAAATAAGAGTGATGGTATCCTACCCTTCACCCTTAAGCAGAATTCCAGGGAGAACAGGATAGACCTCATCACCTGTCAGCAGGATAGGGGAGCCATGAGGATCTGAGTGTGAAATGTAATTTTGCTTCTCAGAGAACCCCAGAGAAAGGTCCACCAGCCCACATGATGTGGCAGCAACAGAGGAGCAGAGGAAAGGCAGATCTGAAAGGAGAAGGTGGAGGCCCCTATGTCACAGTCAGCAGGCTCCAGAATGGGCCCAAGGCACATCAACACTGAGGGCTGGAAGCCTCTTCCCAAAGATCTAGGACCCCTTACCATCCATACCAAGGGTGGGGTGTGTCGGGGCAGAGAGGGGGGGAGGAGAGGCCAGGTAACACCTGACTGAGGGTGTATGGAGCAGAAATAGCAAGGAATCACTGAATTTGTCCACATTTATCAGGATGTGACTAAACTAAATTTAGTTCTATCGTGCGGAAATGGGATTTGAAACCAAAATCCAGGTGAGCTACAGAAAAAGGAAATAAATCACAACTCAACAGAAAATATACGTATATTAATATGGACAAAAAGGAAATAGGTAAAAAGTGAATTTTTAGGGTGGTGAGAGTGTGAGAGCTTTAATATTTTCCATTTTCCTGATTGCTGTAATGTTGCCTGCACCTTTAAAATCAGAGTGCTAATTCACCATGTGTATGGTCATGGCGCTCCTCTACATTTCCCTCCTTGTTCTTCTCAGGAAAAACCCCCTCCCTCCTTCATCCCCACTTCCCTCCTCACCACAGAGAGCCATCGGCAGAAGTGGGGTTGCCTGGAGCGGGGTATCAGGATCTGTAAGAAGGCCCCTAAGGAGCTCGTCATGCTTCTCCAGTGATGAGATGCTTTGCTTTTTGAGAATTTGGAATTTATAGATCATATTTCATTGCTATAAGCTTCGACAGCTGGTATAAATCCTATCACTGTAGATTTTGCAGCAGTGAATGCTGCCAGAACTAAGGACTGTGCTCGGGGCGTAGTATTTTTGTGGAGAGAACATTATACCGTAGTGGCATTGGTTATGTGACAACTGGATCCGCAGCCTTCTCTGTGGTTTGGGACATAAACCATTTTATTGTGTGTTTGGCAAATCTTATAAAGCGCAGTAGCCCTTTCCAGGCTTTAGTTTTCTTATCTGTAAATGAGGGAGTTGGCTAAAATCGCTGCTGGTCCACTAGAAATGCTGGCCCTATTTAGCAGTGACTTTGCATATTACGTGTTCAACTTTATAGATTATGGCATAATACATATTGTGCACACACACACATATAATTATTTTCATTGCTTATCTTTTGGAAACAAAAGCTTTTAAATGTAAGGACGTTGAAGGTTAGCCCAGCACGTCTGACTAAGACTTCACTCTCAACTTGATAAGCTTTGTCAGGCAGGTCCTTCAGTTGCCCCCAAATAAGATCCTACAAAATGATTGCTGGCCTCTGCCCTGTGCTAATCTTTACATCTCTCTATCTTCTGAGATTGCCATTTATACAATTCTTGGAATCAAATAAAAGCAGTTAAATAATCTAAATCAAATGTTCTCCTGCCATGATTGACTGTCATCTCTGCCCCAGTGTAACCTCTCGTCCAGGTATTTTACAAAGCTTGGAGGTTAGCCTACAAGAAAAAAAAAAAGTGAAACCAGCCATCAGCATACTTATTCTACATGGTTTGTGTTCTTTTTATTAGAACCACAGTTTAAATTTCTTTAAGACAGTGCTTCTGAAACATACCCAGCATGGTACACAAATTATAGGACGTGGTAATTGTAGGAGGCAGACTTTTCTTTAAGCCAAATAACTTTTCATCTATCATGCAATTACTTAAAAAAAAAATTCAACGTTCATCTGATTTCTTTATTTTTAAAATAAAGTTTCTCTCATAGATTTCTGGGAGGCTTAGCACTCGAACATTTCTACTCCCTTGAAATGAGGGAAGCTTTGTAGCTGAGTGGTGGAGAGTACAAGGTAAAGTTCCTAGAGACACGGTCTCAGTCTCTGTTCCCCTCATCGACAGCTGTGTGACGGATTCACGCGGGTTACCTCACTTCACTGGGCTCCACTGCCTCATCTGTAGAATGGGAAAGCTTACGCATTCACTTCATAAGGTAGGTGTGTGAATTAAATGAAGCAATGCATGTAAAGTACCTCTGATGTAGAGAGACTCAAGAATTACCGGGCAACATCGTTAATTCAATCTACAACCACCGATTTCAATGAGAAAGCCTGCACGCCTTCAAAGAGTAACAAAGAAATAGTACCTAAAATTAAAACAAAGCAGAACTGAATTCATGTTATGCTACTGAGTGCCTTATTTTATATCTGGGGGAGGAAGTTTATTGCATCAATAATGAAGCACCAGAGGTAGAAAACCAAAGTAAAGCTTACCTGTCCAGCAGTTGCTATCTAACAATTTAAAATAAGTCACTTTAAACATCTCTTTAATTAAAACATTTCTGTTTCTACCATAAATAGTATTTCTGAAACAGCTGATTTGAATACAGTGCTTCTAGATCCTTGTTCAACTGTACGGTGAGCTAGCATATTTCCAGAAGATGAATTTCCTGGAAATAATGTAAGAGTTTCTTGCACAAATTGATGTGCTATGGTTTTCAAAGCTGGGCAGAACAGGTATTGTTTTCTTTGTTAGTGAAAAGAACAGAGCGTCCGAAAGGTAAACGGACACGCTCAAAAGGTCACATACCTGGAGACAACAGAGTTGAAAAGAAGCCAAGTCCCAAGACACCCGGTCCCCAAATAATTTCAGATTCCCCAGAGGAACATTTTCCATACCACTCACTCGTGGGCAAACTGCAAGCACTATCTGGCACTACTCTACAGTTAGAGGAAGCATGAAGAATTTGAACAGTTTTCAAAATTGGGTATTTTTCAACGTAGTGTAAGATTGTATCTCTCACTGCAGTTTAATATGAAAATGCTGAGGCGTTAAATCCATTGCCTGTCTTCACTGTATGTATCAACTCTGTTGATAACAGTGCAAAATGCACTCCCTCGCTTCCTGTTTGTCAAGGCAGCAGGATTATGCATGTCAAGTTTCCGTAAGCAAAACTCTTTCATCCTCAGGAACAATTCATTCAGGGCACGTAAAATTTCTACCTGGATCAGTCAGTTCCAGCTCTTTCTCTTGGCTTCTTCAAATATGGCATAAACCCGTTGACTTTAGACAACGGATAATGATTTCTTCTCCCTGACCTCCGGTCAGATTTGAGTTGTTAAAGACGGGCTTCCAGCGGGTTGGGAGCCAAGACAGTTTTACTAATTAGAGCAGACCTTTTGATTTCTGCAGAGATTCCCATAGCTACTCTCAGTTCACCATGGAATGAGCAATGTTCTGAGGCTCTAGGTCATGGATCAGAGCGTGAAAGCTTTGCAAAAACCTATTTCTGCAAAGAATTATGGCTGTTGAGAAGGAACCAGGAGGAAGTGAGGAAAGCAGAGAACTCACAACAGGGAATTGGTGTTCCCTGGAGTCCAGCACTGGCAGAAAAATAAAGTCTCAGCTCAGTTGAGGGAGTTGGCAATTCAAAGACTCTGATCTTTCCAGGGTGGGAGGGACCTGGAAGAGAGCCTGTGTTCCTTGGTCAGGCCTGGCTGAATGCTGACTGTCATTTCCCTCCATCTGCTTTGTGCTTTATTCTATTCTTTTTCCAACAGCCAAAATTATACTTGTTGCTAGGCATGTGACCTTGGCAGGGAAGTTCGGAGTCTCAGAAGAGTGGAGCACAGAGAAGTCAATGAAGGAAGAAAGGGGGTGAACTTGGGCATGGTACACCACGGCCCTCAGTGAAAGCAGGGAGCCCCGTTGCAGGCAGGCTGCAAGATGAGCCTTTTAATCCCACCCCTCCCTTTCCTAAGAAGACAAGGTCACAGACTTGGAATTATTAAAACATATTCTATAGCTACAATGAACGCAGGAGATGAACAATAATGTGGAGATGCAGAGAAGGGGGGAAACGTAAAATATATTTCCAGGATACATATGGATAGCCACAAAAAATTTTATGTGCAACATCCATGCCCTTTAAAATGTGACTGTCAAAGAAAGGGAGACCACGGAGACATCAGAGCTAAATAACACACAGTTAATATGCAATTCAATGGACTCGCTTCTCGTTTTCTACAGAGTAGGCTTGAAATTGCATCTTTAACGTGCTCTGTGAACTTCCAAGTGTGAGATACAATCTGCAGCAGATGCTACCCTACAATGCTCTCTCACTACAGATCCCCATTCCTTTCAGAAGCAGCTCATAGGATCACTGGGAAATAGTCAATCAGAAAATAACTGCAAGTTCTTTACAGTCCTGAAATACTGTGATTTTAGAAGAAGTCCAGATTTTTAAAGACAAATTAATATGATAAAGAAAAATGTTCTTTCAGGCTCCCAAAGCCTTTGAAAACAAATCTTGCAGGTACTTATTAACACATGTACTGTAGGGAACTAATAACTCAGATGAGTGAAGCTGAGATTCAGCCCAGTCTCCTTATTAACTGATCACCGTTACAATATTCACCACTCACTGCTCGGCCCAGTGAGCTCATTTGTCAACTTAATGGATTTCTGCGACTTATATCAATTTCATGAAAAAAAAAATATTTTTCTCTTTTGTCAAATGTGCTTTATAGATAAAGCGGATACCCCTGCATCAATGAAATGCAAGAGTTAACAGAATAATTTAATTTTGTAAATTAGACATAAATTGACCCACAGAATTGAGAGACTGGCATGATGCGAGAAATCTTGGTGTATGCGGTTACGTTTAACTGTAAACAAGCCGATTTTAAGTTATCTCAGAAACAGATGCCATGGTAACTGTCTTAAAAAAAAAAAAGTATATGAGAAGGCAAAAGATAGAAGTCACCTGTAAAAGCACAGATCATCATCAATGTTTATGGCCATACGTGCTGTTCTAGGTGAGTACTGAGCCGTCTTGACTTTGCCCTGGAGTTACCTGTGGACCATTATGAAATACAAGTGCCTGGGCCCCACTCCAGGAAATTCTGACCCAGCAAGTCTGGATGGAGTCCAGCTCCCTGGATTTTTGTAAAAGTCAAATGGTGATTTTGACGTGTAGTAAATGGCGAGATCTATGGTATACCTTGCAGGATGTGGTGGGTACTGTGGTGTGCTGCCTAAATGCCCTCACCATGGGCTCAAGACAGCACTCCCTTATCATGGAGAGTGCTGGCTGCTGGCTACTCACTCACAGTGAAGTCCTTCTCCCGGATTTGCACTCCTTGGTCAAAGCGACCTGCCTCACCCAAGGTCATGTTCCTCGAGTGGGCCTGTACCTGATGACTGGTTCAATGGGAAGGGGGAACATAAAGGCCCAACCCACTTAGGTGGCAACCCTGAAGGGGTCTCAAATCTATCTGGCAATGAACTGAAGTTACGTGGTATGGGAGAAGGCACTGGCTTGGCAGTCCAAAGACTTGAGCTTAAAGCCATGTTTGCCTATTGTTGTTAGTGGCTTAGTCCAGCCACATCACTTCTTGAATCTTAGTTTTTAACTCTACATATGGGGACGGCAACAACAATAACGACAACAAGACTATATGATCTACTTTGAAGAGTATTTGTGAAGATTCAGTAACAGTATAAATATAAACCATAAATCACATAAAACACTGGTAGTTACTGTTATAAAATGTTCTTAGATCTAAAAACCCCCACATACTATGTTTAAAAAGAGGATATTAAAGTACCATGTTATGCTCAAAGTACAAAAATGTTTGAATTCCCAAATGGGTATGTACTTACCATTCTCTACTGCCTGTGTTTAATGAGTTGAAATAATAAAATGTAATGGTATTGTTTGTCTGTGTATTTTGCTGCTTCTACACAGAATTAAAATCAGCCGTAAAAAGAAGTAGCCTGGGAGCCAAGACAATTCAGTGGGGAAAGAACAGTCTTTTCAACAAACGGCCCTGGAACAAGTGAATATTCCTGTGCAAAAGAATGAAGTTGGACTCCTGCCTCACATCATGTATGAAAAGTAACTCAAAATGAATCAAAGACCTAAGTGTAAGGGCTAAAATTACAAAATTCTCAGAAGAAAAGGGGTGTTAAGTCTTCATGGTCTTGGATTAGGCGGTGAGTTTGCAGCCCTGGCACCAAAGCAGAAGTGACAAAAGAAAAAACAGATCAACTAGACTTTATCAAAATGAAAAACTTGTGTTTCAAAAGGTAGTATGAAAAAAAAAAAAAAAGGTACTATGAAGAAAGTAGAAAAGAAAACAGCCTGAATAGGAGAAAATACTTGCAAATCATAAATCTGATAGGACACTTGTATCTAGAATACATAAGAGAACTCTCACAACTCAACAATAAAAAGACAACCTAATTAAAAAATGGCCAAGAAATCTGAATATCTATTTATCCAGAGATAATACACGGAATGGCCAACAAACAAACAAAAATACTCAACATCATTCATTAGTCATTAGGTAAATTCAAACCAAACACACAGTGAGATATCAGTTCACACCTATTAAGATGGTTATAATAAAAAACAGAGAGGATAGTAATTACTGGCAGTGATACAGAAATTGGAGCCCTCATACACTATGGAAATATAAAATGGTGTAGCTGTTTTTGAAAATATCCTGGCGGTTTCTCAAAATGTTCAGCATAGAATTTCCATATAACCCTGCAATTCTACCCCTAGAATAATAAAGATATATCTGCATAAAAACTAATACACGATGTTTACAGCGGCATTAATCACAATTGCCAAACAGTGGAAACATCCCAAATGGATAAATAGAATGTGGTATATCCAGAAAATGGAATATTACCTGGCAATAAATATAAATGAAATACTGGTAACATTCTATAACATAGATGAGTCTTGGAAACATTAAATTAAGTGAAAGAAGTCAGTCACAAAGACCATATACTGTATGATTCCATTTAATTTGAAATGCCCAGACCAGGCAAATCTATGGGGAAAGAAAATAGTTTAGTGGTTGCAAGAGGATAAGATAAGGGGAATTAGGTAGTGACTGCTAATAAATAAAGGGTTTCCTTCTGGGGTGATGAAATGTTCTAAAACTAAGTATACTAAAAGTATACTAAAAATCACTGAATTGTACACTTTAAGTGGGTGGATTGTGTGGTCATACCTTAAAAACACTGTTATTTTAAAAATAATCCCATGAGCTGAAGAAATAGGACAGAGGGTAGCCAGAATTTAAATATAACTCATGGAAAAATATGATGACTATTTTGCTTTGATTTTTAAGTGAACACAGTAACTGTGTGCCATTAAATAAATCAAATCACAAGTCTAACGGCGTGGGAAAGAGACTGGCCAGGAAAAAATGACTGTGCCCTGGAAGAATTCAGATTCCTTCAAAAATGGACTCAAAATTCTCAGCCACTGAAATCAGACTGAAGGAACCAATAACCTACTGCTAGCTGACCCCAATTTATGCCTGCTAGGAAAAGACAGTATTTTAAAATGGGCTTTCAAAAGTCATTTTAGTAGTAAATGCAAGAATCATTTGCAGTAACCACTTTTACCAAAATGCCAAAATGTTACCTGTGAGCTTTCAGGATCCTCTGAGCAATGGCATCACCTATCTTGTTGAACACAACTTTGTCATCAGCACAACTTATGAAAAACTGGTTCTACGAGAAATAGAGTGATCCTATAAGTCTTTCTTATCTTAGTAAATATATATATATATATATGGACAGTGTGCTATATTATGAACACTACATTGATATTACAAAAAATTTTTTCACATAGCAGACATGTTCTTATTACTAAAATCATTTAGAAAACTAAATGACGCCGAGAATAAGAGAAGCCTCTTCTCAACTCTGGGTCTCATGCACGTCTATGTAACACCACATCTAATACCTTAGTCAAATGGGAGGCTGCACTAGTATTTCATCATGTGAATTCTTTGTCACTTACATTTTGAGAAAGGGAGGAACATTCCAAATTTAATCAATAGGGATATTAGGTTTACAGATACATGTATTGTGCAAATGCTCACGATTTAAAATCCTATATTGGTAAGCATTCTGTTTCGTGCTAAGTTTACCTTTCTAGCAGGGTAGACGGCAGAATCCTGGTCTAATTTTCTCCGTCCATCCTCTATTATCCCCTAGTATCTTCTCTTGCCTTGTCTCATTTGTTTGGCTCTCTTATTATTTCCGAACATCTATTTTAAGTAGCTTCAAATCTCTTTCACAAGTACGTTTCATATATATAAATAAACCAATAAAACGGAAAAAGAAATATTTTTCCTTTTTGCTTAAGTAATCTGTACTATTCAGTTACCTATAAAATATTCTTTAAAACTTTTACCAAAAAACTAGGGCAAGACATTATCATCATATTGGTATAAAAGATTTAGTTGCTGCATAAAGGGGATGTTAGTAATTAGGTACAAATATTATCACTACTACATATTTATATACACTGTTGTAATATATTTGTGATTTATAAGTCTCATCATCACAAAGTAATCTTTGCTAATCATCTTAAAGAGACATATAAGCAATGACTCAAACTATGGTTATCATCCCTTTGCAACATCATCACTTTTACTAGTTTACGTGTTTTTATACTTAAGTACAGAAGTCTGTAAACTGCCTCCATAAGACAAACTTACCAGAAGACATTGTGCGGGAATTCATTTGAGAATCCGTTTCCCCTTAAGGCATCAAATAAAAATTTCAGCGGCAACCAAACCATGTTTGTTTTTCTGAATTCATATTACAGAGAGGCTCAGCATTCCTCAGCTGTAAACATGGCCACATGCCATGGCCTGTTCTTCCTTTTTGGGGAGAGCAGGGTAAATGCCAACCACTTACCTCTGCTAGAGGTGTTAACCACAAGGTTTGTGTCCACAGCCATGTGTATCCACATGGCATTACTGACCTCATTTAAGACTGTGGTAGCATTAATAAGAAAGGCTGACTTAATGCTACTAAAAAGAGATAAAACAAAAGGATTCTGGGTAATGGATGAGGCAGCCATTAATATCTTATATTGTTATGGTATAATTGTTGAAATTAATAATACTAATTGTATTAGTATTAATACAAAGCTCCAGACTTTGATATTCAGAGTCCTTTTTTTGTTGCATAGTCCCATCCAGAATACTGTATTGCATTTGGCCTGCTAATATTTGTAATCAACTTCTCTTTCTCCAGGACTATGAAATAGAGGTCTAATTCTCTCCTACTCACCCTTAGTGAGTAGTCACTGCATGGAAGGCAGAGGCCCAGACTCAATGGGAAGAAATATAGGGTTAGGATGATTTTCTCCAGGAAACTCATCTCCCTCCACGTATTACAAAAGAAAAAAAAAGTTCAACGGGAAAGACAAGACTAAAATAAAGACAAAAGATGTGCTCTGACTTACTTTTACATTATCGTGACTTTTTTTTTTCAGGATTTTCTACATGCTCTAAGCTAGCTTTATATCTACTTTGAAGTTGAGTTAAGGTTCCCAATCTAAACCCAGTGTCTCTAGATTTTCTCCTATTCTCTGAACACAAACTCTGGCATCTGACAAAAGTTTTAAATGGTTCATAGAGGATTGAAGAAAATGGTACATGCCTTCAATATTCTCACATCTTCCTTTTCTATGTTCCTTTCCTTATATTCTCCCTATTCCAATATCGCCAAACCAGAGGCATCCAGTGGTCTCTATTTTTGCAAATTACCCTTGTATGTGCTCTCCTGAAGCAGCACACGCCTTACACTTGGACCCTCCAACTCAAGACAAGTAAAAAATGTACTCATCCATGTTATGGTATTTCTGGCTAATAATATCATAGTGAGTTGATACATTTTAATAACAAGAACTTGGGGGACTCCTATTAGAGTCCTGAGTTAATGAAAACACAAAGTGAGTGTCAGGTATGCCGGGGAGGTAAAAATTCAGGTTACCTGAATTCATATCTCAACATAGGCTGATTAATGTAGCAGATCCTGAGTTTGGGGACCCTGCAGTGTCTGTGAGCTATTTATGGGAAGGCAGGTTGTCCTACTAGTTTACATGAGCAGGACTTACCTCTATGTAGATATAGTGCTTGCTGTTCTCTATCACATGGATATAAGCAGTATGGATGGACTCTTCATGGTACTTTATACCAGCCGACCAATCAGCAGCAGAGCGGAGCAACTGTAAGGCAGCAATCAGAAATGAGTAAACAATTGAGATGACACCAGATGTGTTAATACAATGAAATCAATCCTTTTTCTTCTACACAACCGAATGATTGTGTGTGAGTGGCGTGGGTGTCATGTGTGGGCCAAGTAGAGTAGATGGGTGGGAAACTGGTCCTTGGACATAATCCATAAGGAAGGAGCCCAGCTAGAAATCAAATCCTGAAAATATCCTCCTCCACCCAGAATTATTTTGTCAACACTGCAAACCACAAAGTGTGGTTTCTACCAAGAGTCTTTCAAAAGTAGCTCTTTTGGGGGCTATGAGTAGGGTGACCATTGGTATTCTTTTTCCATGATGGTTCCACAATTACTATTTATTAATAGTACCACCGTTACTCTCCAAAGTGTCCTGGTTTGAGTCATGTGATATAGTCACCCTAGCTCTGACGTGATAATGTGCTGATTCCTTTTTCCCCAAATAGTGCTCAGATTAATACCTTTTAAAATGCCAATAGATTCATTTAGATATATAATCTTGACTGCGGCTTTAATCGGCTGTCTGATTCTTGGTGTGCTTCTTCACTGTTCATCTTTCTCAGTCCTACTGCCTCCCTCTATTCAGACACTCACTTGCTCCTACCTGGATTACATCAAGAGCTTCCAGCTCAGGTGCCTGAGTATGTGTTAAGTACGCTGATACCTAGTGGGATCAGCTAGTTCAAAGCTTAGCCCAACCACTTTGTAGCTTTGATCCTGGTCAAGTTTCTCAACCTCCTGGTGCCTCATATTTCTGTTTTATTAAGTTGAATATCTATTTTATAGGGTTGTGGAGAGGATGAAATGAATCTCTGAGAAGTGTGCAGGAGGCCTGTTACCTAGTATGTGGTATTGCTATTATTAATTAGAACGTTAGAGGATGCATTTGAGCTCTGGCAGATCATGTCAGAGACGCTGGACAGTACACTGGGGCTGTGCACAGGAGGGTGGTCTGGAGGACATGCAAACCTGCAGCACTAAGAACCACTGTTGGTCACTTTTCCAGCATTCTAACTATGACTTCAGTACAATGTTAGGCATACAGTAGGTGCTCAATAAATATTATGTTAAGCATACAGTAGGTGCTCAGTAAATAGATACTTATTACTACTTCCTTGAGCAGTAGCATGACATTGCAGAAGAATCACTATTTGCTCCTCCTGATTTGAAATGAATATTGAAACTGTCTCTCATGAGGTCAACTGAAATTGAAAATAAAAGAATGGCTCCACATTATTAGGAATGTATAAAGCAATCTAGTACATAATTGGTTTTATGTCTGTTATATATAAAAGTTGGTAAAATTCTTGATCTAATCAATAGCTTTAAAAATTGCCTCTATAACACTAATTAAATTCAAACTAGTACTTACTAACATCATCGATTATGTTATCCTCAAAATGTTATTCCTTTATTTACTATGAGGTATTTATTACAAAATAGTTTTCCTCGAAACATTTACTTAATTTTATCAGATGAATATGTACAGTTGGAAAATTTAATTGTGAACAGCAATAGGCAAATATCTCAAAAGAAAACTCATAATGGGGACACCTGGGTGGCTCAGTCGGTGAAGCGTCCCACTCTTGATTTCAGCTCAGGTCATGATCTCATGGTTTGTGAGTTCAAGCCCTGCAAAGGCTCTGCACTGACAGTGGAACCTGCTTGGAATTCTCTCTCTCTCTCTGCCTGTCTCTCTGCCCCTGCCCACTTGCTTTCTCTCTTTCTCTCTTAAAAAAAAAAAAAAAAACTCCTAAGGAAAATTTAAATAAATATGATCCACACGGGGAAAATACCTTGATTCATAATCTCTAAGGAACTGCATTATTGTCCATCAGTAGAAATAACACAGTGTTGAACAAATGGAAGTTTCCATTGTTAGTCCACTCAAATTTATGTTGAATCTTATTGCTAAGGGCATAGCCCTGAAAATGCAGGCCACCTTGACAAGATTCTTACACTACACATAATGATTTGATTCTATATGACTCTGGGAACAATGTATGAAATTGCAGAGTATACTGGACAGATAGGAAATCTGGAGATCTGTGTTACACCTCTGCCCTTACTAGCTCTTTCCCCTTGAACAAGTCATTTTAATATCAGGGAGACTCGGTTTCCTCCACTGTACAACTGAGATATGAGATCCCTCTCTCTCTCTCTCTCTCTCTCTCTCTCTCTCTCTCTCTCTCTCTCTCCCCCTCCCTTCCTCCCACCCCCACGCCCCACAGCTACTGGGTAAAAAAATAAATGTCATAACAAACACAAAAAGAAGTAGGTATGTGGCACATAGTATTTATTTGATGTATGGGATTTCTACCTCTAAAAACTTCCAGGCAAAATTTATATACCATCCTTGGTGGTAACTTCTCAGTCTTCCCCTCAAATCCTGAAACCTTATACTTTTCTTTCCTTTCTCACTCTCAAAATGTGCCCCGATTCAAAGATTTAACAAACCATTAACATAAGATATAAATTGGGAGTGCCAAATAGGGTTCAAGTCTAATTAAAGTGGCTTCCTGGACAATTATGCCGAAAAGAGTCTCCCTTGGAACCAGAGACACTGGGGAGGGAAGCTAAGGTTGATGGCCAATGGCTGCCATGAAGGCAATGCATGCAGGTCATGTATTTACCATCTTTCCTGTGAAAGTAATGGTAAATGTTTCCGTTCATGGAAGCCTTTAAATGTTTAAAATAAACATATTTGTTTTTTGTAATGTTCATTTCTTTTTGAGAGGGGGTGCCAAGAGAGGAAGGGGGACAGAGGATCCAAGGCAGGTCCACACTGACAGCAGAAAGCCCGACGCGGGGCTCGAACTCACAAATTATGAGATCATGACCTGAGCCAAAGTTCGATGCTCAACCGACTGAGCCACCCAGGCGCCCCGAAAATAAGTATGTTTGTAAGCCAAAAGAAGAACGTGAAGGACAGCATAAGCAAGGTGGAGGGGAGCCCCCTAATGCCTATTAAACCTCAGCATGTGGAGGCTGCCCCCCTATACAGGGGGGTTCCGCATTACCAATTCGATTGTCGGAGTCCAGACCTGCATTGTTTTCTCACCCTGAAAACTCATCTAACTTTAACAAGTCATCATTTTGTATTAAACTTGAACATATCTTTCAAGTGATACAAAGAAAAAATAACTTGGGATTACTATTCACTTACTATTATCCTAATTAGTTAAAATCTATCACCACAAAAATACTAAAAACACAGATTTCCCTTTGGTCCTGCCTCTACCCCTGAACCAGGGACCCTGAGGTGATCTACAAATCAGCTTGACCGCTTGAAACGCTTGATGGTCTAGAAAGCTTATAAAGAGCCACATAGGTCAAACACATTGTGACTGACCAATTTTTTAAATTTAAGATTTACTCTTTTTAAATTTAAGATTTACTCTCCCCTTTTTCTTCACTGATCTGACCAACTTGGCCTGCATTTTTGTTTTAAACCAATGTAACGGAGACAAGCCTCAAACCCTTGCTCACACATGCAGAAATGGGCTTCATCTTACTCCCCACCCCAAGTATACACTGAGAATCAAATCTAACCCTCACTTTTGAAACCTCAAGTTTGAATACACAATTTTAAAGTATATAAAAAGAGCATATTTCTAATTTTATGTTTTAGCCTCAAAACCGTAACTAGACCCAGTTATTTTCCATTGTACCATGTCCTATTTTTTTTAGCTTTAAAGATAGCCTTCTCGGGGCGCCTGGGTGGCGCAGTCAGTTAAGCGTCCGACTTCAGCCAGGTCACGATCTCGCGGTCCGTGAGTTCGAGCCCCGCGTCAGGCTCTGGGCTGATGGCTCAGAGCCTGGAGCCTGCTTCCGATTCTGTGTCTCCCTCTCTCTCTGCCCCTCCCCCGTTCATGCTCTGTCTCTCTCTGTCCCAAAAATAAATAAAAGTTGAAAAAAAAAAAAAAGATAGCCTTCTCAGGTGAAATAGGTGAAGGGGATTAAGAGGTCAAACTTCTAATTATAAAATAAATAAGTCACATATGGTCAATGATACTGTAATAATGTTGTTCAGCGATACATGGTGACCATAGCTATCACGGTGAGTACTGAGTAATGTACAGAATGGTGGAATCACTTTGTAAAGACAGACAAACAGACAGACAGACAGATAACCTTCTCTTTATCCACAAGCCCTGATCCCCTTATATACAGTGGGCCTAAGCTGAATATACAGAAGTCTCTTCTTGAAGGAAAACTTTCAAAACTTCCTTAGTATTTGTCCCAAGTTGCTTTTCTCTTACTATTATGCTTTGCTTCCCTATAAATTCAGCACATATCTTAATTTCTTTTTATTTCCCTAAACTCCCAAGTCAATCATGGACCAGAGACTGCTAGGACCAGAGCACTTTTCATATGTCTCTCAAGCAGAGGTCACTGGTGGCCTGGGCCAGGAGACCAGGGAGGCACTCAGACTGTTGGCCCTCACTCTGCCAGTCCATACTGAGGGCACAGCAGGCCAGGAGCACCAAGAAATAGGAATTAGTTCAAGAATCACCTTTCGGGATGAGCACTGGGTGTTGTATGGAAACCAATTTGACAATAAATTTCATATATAAGATAAAAAAAAAAAAAAAGAATTTGCCTCATACTATCAGGCTCTTCCTTCCGGTATTGAAGGAGATAATCCTCAAAAAGCTCAATGCAGTGCTGGACAGGGAGTAAACATTCCCCTCTCACGGGGCTTCTCCAGCCAAGTAGCAAGTACAGAAATGCTACTGCATGAAGACCCAGTCCATAAATGGAAAACAGCTTCCATGTTAGGAAACTGCCTTAGAAGTAAGTTAAGTGGCTTTCTTTTTATCCTCACCTACCTACTTTATTTTTTCACAATACAAAACATCTTGTGGTCCTTTGAAATCTACATTGATTCCTACATTGACAGCCTTTGGAGAGTCATTTGGCCATTCTCCCCAAGTGCAGAAACACATTTTTCCAGTAATATAATTTGGATGTCATTCACACTTGCCTGTTTAGTTTCTTTTCTGTTTAATGTATTTTTTAACAGACAAAGAGATCAAAGACCTAACTGCAGTGGAATTATTTCCCTCAATTTGGCAGGACTTCCCAACAATGACTGTCTAAGGGATAGCTTTTCTGCACGAAGCTGCCCAATTTAATAAAAAAAGATTGTTCCCTATATTGATTCCATATTGATGCCAATTTGGCATCAGGCTTTTTCTTTTACCTTAATAGACATGTCGAATGTCTTCTGTCTAGGTCATTTACCTGAAGTGGCAGTGATAGCATTCAGGAATCTAGTTTGTTCTTTTTAGGGGGAAAACAAGTTCTTTTATACTGTCTATGCATAAGCAGTTTCAGAGCTGTCTTTCCTCCAATTCTCTGCCCCATGCCTTTGTCCTGCTTTGTCTTCTCTCAATGTTCTTGGCAGGCTTCTGAGAATGCCCAGCTCTGAGGGGAAACACCCAAGATTATTCTAAAAGTGATGGTGGAAGTTGCTGAAGTCAGCATGAATTCTTTTCTTCCTTCCCTTCCCTCCCCTCGCCTCCCCTCGCCTCCCCTCGCCTCTCCTTCCTTTTTTTCAGTAGCAGAAATCTGTGTTGGTGGGGGCAGGCCTGGCTCCAGTCTCCCGGGCAGGCTGTGGCAAGCCTTCTGTAATGGCTATGTGTCAGGGCTGGTGTGGAATCACCAAGGATGGTTGGACCCAATGGTTGTGTGTCAAAAAAATTAAATAATCGGGTTCCCTTTTTCCAATAAAAAACACAAATTGCCCCTATGATTTATCTACTTTATTATGTCAAATGCTTCTCTCCCCTTCAATAAACACATGGTATAAAGACTTTGTATCCAGAAGTAGCCTAGCGACCCATCCAGAAAAATGTCAACTTCTTTGTTCCAAAGTCTTGAAAACACTAGGGAAAGCTTGAAGACTGAAGGTAGTATCGATCTAATCCACAATGAGTGCACTTCCTCTAAGTAGTTTGCATGGGTTTGCTTATTTAGCCATCATCACAACCCTATGAAGCAGATACTATTATTGTCTCTGTTTTATCAACGAAGAAAATGCAAACAGAGATGGGAAGTATTTTCCCAAGGTTGCACAGCTAGCATGTAGCAAATCTAGGCTTTGCACATAGTCTGACTCTAGATTCCACCTCTTCCCCTTGCTCCAGCCCCTTGCTCCCTTTGAGTTAATTAACCTTGTGGTCTCTAAATTATATTATGAACAATAAACTATGTTAGAAATCATATTAAAATTTGTTAAAAAGAATAGCCCTATGGCTCAGTCAGTTAAGCATCCAACTTTGGCTCAGGTCATGCTCTTGCAGCTCACGAGTTTGAGCTGTGTGTCGGGCTCTGTGCTGACAGCTCAGGGCCGGGAGCGTGCTTCAGATTCCCTATCTCCCTCTCTCTCTGCCCCTCCCCTGCTCATGCTCAGTCTCTTCTCTCCCTCTCTCTCAGAAACAAACATTAAATAAAAAGTTTAAAAAGAATAGCCCTAAGAAAGAACTTTATTAAACAGTGTTAAATTTCTCAACCAAGAGTATGTAAGAGTTATATGGCTACTGCCACACAATAGCTGAGAGAGTGGAGGGTCTAGAAATAGGACAACAAACCCTTTAAAAATCAAGTTGCTGGGGTGCCTGGGTGGTTCAGTCAGTTAAGTGTCTGACTTTGGCTCAGGTCATGATCTCACAGTTCATGGGCTCGAGCCCCACGTCGGGCTCTGTGTGGACAGCTCAGAACCTGGAGCCTGCTTTGGATTCTGTGTCTCCCTCTCTCTCTGCCCCTCCCCCGCTCCTGCTCTGTGTCCCTCTCTCTCTTTCTATCAAAAATAAATAAACATTAAAAAATTTTTTTTCAATAAAAAAAAAAATCAAGTTGCCTACTTCACAACCAGGTCCTATCTCCTGGCTCCCTCCTGGGTTCTCTGGAAAACCAGGGATTCAGCCAGATTATTGCCTTTGGCCTCTAAGCTCCATACACTCATGACTTGAAAACAATAATGTCTAGACAAGATGAATACCGTTTAGAGACAGTAAATGTGAAGTGAAACAACACCGTGGTCAGAACTTTACGGGAAAGGAGAAACGGAGCAGGGTCACTTCTTTTCTTTTTTTTGGTTTCTGGTCATCTCAGACTTTCCTGACTTCAAAAAGTTGCACTGTCTGGCTGTGCCCACTGTTTTCACAATTGAACTAATTTTGGCAGGTCTGAAAAACAACTCCTGGCAGCCAGTAGAGACACAGGTTTTGTGAGTTCTAACACTTGAAATTGTGGGGGGAGTCCTTTTTAAGAAAAGGAACACGAATTTATAAATGCAAACTTTGTAGATGCTAGAATGAAAGTCACAGCCTCCTTCCTGGTCTCCTTGCTTCCACTCTCTTTCTAATCTAAGTTCTTCCCATGTAAAAACTTTAGGTCCCAAAGTGTGTTTGTTCAAAGATGGAAATAGACATGCGACAAAATGAGAGAGATCCTCTGTCAATTTAGCGTGGGAAGTTTCTCACAGCACATTCATTCCTAGTGATTCCATGCTGCATATTAGCATAACAAAGGCACTAAGAAATCCTGGGTTTGAAAAATCTACAAAAACTTATCTGTCCGTGGAATCTTTTTTTGTGGAAGAGCTATTAGCATTTCACGAGTAAAACTGGGTTTGTAAGATTCTGATCTAAGTTAATTTTCATAAAGCATTCCTGTATCGTGCTTCTCCCTGGATGAAAAATAAGTTCTAAAGTTCATTTATGCCTCCAGGATCGGGTCCAAATTAACCAGGTCAGTAGTCCAGGGCATCCCTAATCTGGCCTTATGCCACCTCAACTTCATCTACTCCCTCTTCAAGAGCAAATGGCCTGCGGCAGTCAGTTCCCCCATGGATGAGCAGGCAGGCTTATCCCTTACAGGAGACACCCACACGGTTCTCTCACTCTTACTGCCAAACTCTCAGGCTGGCATTTAGTCCTAGGCCACACCTAGCATTGTTAACTGAATATTTCCACGTGGCAGCTTTCTCTCCCTCAGCTAACTATGTTTCCAGAGGCAGAGAACTTTTGTCTTCCTCAGCACTCAAGTATGCATTGACGACTTCACTGTGCAAACAGATGGCACTTAATAAACATATGTTGCCTGAATAAATGCATTAATGAGTAAGTCTTGGTGGACTTCCTTTCAAATCAATTGGCTTTACAGGTTTCTGAGTCCAGGCCAACCAGAGCAGATTGAGGATGAACATACAAGCGTATCAGGAGATATCACAGATCCAGCCCCACCTCTAACACCATATCCAGTGATGCAGAGAAGTGACTTAAGGGAGACATTTTATAGACTAGACCATGCAGAGTAACTATCTACCTTGCTGGGGGGACCAGATGAGAATATGTAAAACAGGGCTTTAACGAGGGATAGTAGAAGATGTAGGTGCATGCAACATTGGATAAAACTTCCTTTGCTGATCACAAAAATGTACAATTCCCAGAAATTCCTTTTTAACAGATGCTTAATTAGCATCTGCTGACTTTGATAAGTTGATCACTGAGTCAATTTTAATGCCGTCTCAAATCTTAAATTATCTTATTTTCTTAACATGAAGGCTCCTATTTTATCTTATAGCATGGGTAATTCTTCCCTCCAAGTAGAATAAAATTAAACAGATTCATAAAATATTCATTAACTTACATATGAATGCATATATATATATATATATATATATATATATATATATATATATCTGTGCCTCTAAGTTTAAATTAGTTGTCTCCTATAGCCTGGGATAACTAAATATTCTCTCAAGTGGCTTATCTTTTTGATGGTTCTATTATTTGATCTATGGCCTGAAAGTCTTTTTACTTCTTAAATACAAATACCTCTACTTGTATATAGTACAAAGTAACTAATTTAGGCATTTCATTCATATATATAATCATATTCACTAGAGTCCATGTCCAGATTCTATAAATCCACATTAGCGATGCCAGGAGCAGACTGTTGGATCTTTACTTAAACAATACTTTTGATGCTGATAGTGATGACCTTGAACAAAAAGCAATGCCAAAGGTGGCCCATCCGAGCTCTGCCCCTGATGATCTCATTTACTTGAGCTGGGGTAACAATGGACCATAACAGCATTTCAAGCTCCGACTCTACTGGCGACCAACTAGCTGGTGACCCTAGACAAGTCCCCTAGCCCCACTGGGTCCTAATTTTCCAATTTGTAGTTTGAGATGGCTAGATGGGATATGGTAAAATTATGCGACTCCAATAAGCAAATTCCATGTTCTATTAAAAACGCCTCTAGGGGCGCCTGGGTGGCGCAGTCGGTTAAGCGTCCGACTTCACCCAGGTCACGATCTCACGGTCCGTGAGTTCGAGCCCCGCGTCGGGCTCTGGGCTGATGGCTCAGAGCCTGGAGCCTGTTTCTGATTCTGTGTCTCCCTCTCTCTCTGCCCCTCCCCCGTTCATGCTCTGTCTCTCTCTGTCCTAAAAATAAATAAACGTTGAAAAAAAAAAAACAAAAAAACGCCTCTAAAAGGCTTTTGGTTAATGAGGGAACTAAAATTAGACTGACCTATAATTAGCTTCTTAGATATGAAGTATCAGCCACATTCCTGGTGCTTAACTGGTATCAGTCCCAGGTTTACTGCATGTCAGGTTGCTAGAGTCACTTCAGGAGGAATTACAGGACAAGCCTTTCCTTGACTGGCCTTTTCTATGGCTATTTATTTCCTCATTTTCCAATTATGAACACATTTATTAGAATCCTTGTGACATAAAGATTTCTTCATTTACATGTAAACTTAAAACATTTTTGAGGGAACCAAAACCAGGCCCTTTATAGCAAATGTTATAAATGGAGGACAAAGAAACTTTTAAACATATTTTGTAAAAGTAGGTGAGTTATTCCAGGTTGATTAACCCTTTTAAGTCATTCTGCAACCCACCAGTGATAATATCAAACATATTTAAAAAAAAAGAAGCAAAAAGAAATATAAATTTTTTTGAGCATTTGATGTTTTTAGTTTATGTATGAAAGATTATATAGATTAAGAATGCACATGCTTTTGGGGCACCTGGGTGGCTCAGTCAGTTAAGCAGCTGACTTCAGCTAGGGTCATGATCTCATGGTTCACGGGTTCAAGCCCCGCATCGGGCTCTGCGCGGACAGCTCAGAGCCTGGAGCCTGCCTCAGATTCTGTGTCTCCTTCTCTCTCTGCCCCTCACCAGCTCATGCTCTCTCTTCCTCTCAAAATTAAATAAACATTAAAAAAATAATCAAAAAAAAGAATGACTATGCTTTCTGTGAGACACTCTCATAAGGGACATGCTTCCTAATGATTGTTTTATATCAGCTGAGAAAATTATCAATCACCTACCATGTGTAAGACTCTATGACAGCTACAGTGGGAGGAACAGAGGCATAAAGGACATGAGTGTGTCACTAAAGAAACTGATAATACAGATGAAATAAGATGGACATGTAAAGATAATGATGAACACCCTACAGTATAGAATAAAAGACGAGTGACAGATGTAACACGTGCTGAGGAAGGAAAAATGTGCATTGATCATATTTATAAAAGAGCTCTAAAAAGAGGATAAATGGAACAGATTTTTAAACAGGAAATATAATACTAAGTTTTATAAGACCTATTCAGATATGTTTTGGAGTGGCACTCACTGAAAAATATGAAGCCAATGTACTAGGCACTTGATCTAATAAGAGTAAGTCTACCCAGGAGCATTTGGTGTAACAGAAAAGCCAGACTTACCTGTACATTGGCATGGACAGACCCAGGCACTTGGTATTTCAGCTCATGGGCTGTTGTTTGAGATTTTGGAAGCAGAAAAGGGTACGAAAGGGACCGATACTTTGATTTCATTATCTAAAATGAAGAAAAACAGATTAAAAAAAAAAAAAAAGATCCAGATGAGAAAATAGCTCCATTCCTCCCTACTTTTGTGATTATAAAAGAAATTAAGATTCATTTGAAAAAGAAAAATGTTAACAGTGAATATTTCTAGTTGAAGAGGCAATAGATGATTTATTTTTGTGCTCTTTCCATTTTCCAGTGGCAGAGAACTCCTTTTTCCCTTCCTCCTTTACCTTTTGGAGTAAGGCATGTACTGTTTTATATTTTTAAAGAAAGCCTAAGTGTCATCTAGAGTTACAGAGGTATATAATTCCAAAAATTGTATTTTTTTTGTAAACTGATTTCTTACTATGTTGTGGTTTTTGTAAACTGATTTCTTACTATCCTGTCAGAGTAATGTATAACTGTATATTTTAATAATTTCACAAGAAAATTATATAGAAGAACCATATGTCATAAATTCCTATTAATGTGCATTTCAGTTATTTCCCATTTTATCAGAATTATTAGAAGCAATGTCCAAATAAATTACCTTGTTGAATTACTTTTTAACGTAAGTACCCAAAAAAGATTTTCTGAGATAAAGGTTGTATACTTTTTAAAAAGTTTTTTGGGGCTTACCAATTTATCCTGCCAGGAACAGAGTATACAAGCAACAGAAATCCCCAAACCAATCACAGCTACTAGCAGGTTAAAAGTAATGTCCCTTCATTTATTCATTCATGCTCCCTTAATTTTGGTTAAAAATATTTCCATTGTTTCTAAGAGGTTATCAAGTTTATGTAAACGAAAGCTCACGTTAATGAAAAATAAGGGGAGACTCTAAGCTGTTGATAAAATAATTTTGTCCCAAATTATCAAGGACGCTAATGCCTTGTCATAATTCATAGTAAATAAAACGGACGCTTAATGACACCAGGATGGTAGGCACTTGAGTTCTTCCTCTATGTAATGAAGGCGTACTAAAGACGTCACAGTCTGGACGAAAGGAAAATGGCTCTATCTTCTCACGCTGCTTCCCTTTGCTCAGAATCTCCTTCCAGAAGCCTGGACCAGTGTGAACCCAGTACAACACCAGGACGAGAAGGACTTGAAAGCTCGAGCTCTTTCCTCCAAACAAGGCCCTTGCCCCCTACAACAGCCTTCTAGGTGACCATCAGTCCAAACCAGATGCTTAATCAACACTGAGCATCCAAAATGTTAAAAAGATCACAATAGGCCCTGAAAGTAGCATCTATCTCTCCGTGCCTCGAATTGCCTGTGGTGTGAAAGTTTAGGGACATTTTTTTTTTTCTTTTGCCCACAGACCCCGGCGCTCTGGCAACCAGGCACTGAAGAGCAGACGGGCCACCACAGCCCCTTCTTGCCAACCCTCTGGGCTCCTCCTCTTCCAGGCTATTTCTCTTCACATGGACTGAATCATGATAAAACCATCCTCCTACCTTCGTGAAGTTCCAGCGCTGGATGAAGTGACGTGCTACGTCACGAGCTGCCTTCCCGTGAACTGCAGAGGCAATGTCATGCCATGGCATCCGGGGAGTGGAGTGCCTGTCAATGAAATCTGCCCAGGTGCCCCGGGCAAGGATCATCACTAACTTCTGTGCCACAGACACAGCCATCTGATTCCAGCACTCACCCCAACCATGATATGTAAAAGGAAACATGGTAATGTTCACTATGCGTCTATTACTTGGCTTGGGTAGAACAATACCTTTATAGCCAAGAAAAACATAGCTGTCTATTACATTGAAGAGCACGGTCCCCCAAGTTCCTCCCCCAACAGGTTTCCATTTCACTTAGTACAACATAATCACTAGTCAAGGCAAGATGTGAATTGGTGTAAATTATCTAAGGCTGTGTAGTTAATATTACATTTTTCTTCTAAATCCTGTTGAAATAACCTCAGGCTGTATATACAGTTCTGTCTTTCTCTTCTCTTAGACACATAAGCACAGTGATAATCTGAAAATGGGTCATTTTAAGGCTGGAAGATGAAGATGATAAGCAGAAAAGGAGATCAAAGGAAGTCACCTCTTGCAGAATTACAGATTATTACCCCCCAAGTATGCCTTGATGGAACCTGGAGGTTTCAAACAGTAAGCTATGTTTCATGCTCTTTTCCTATTATACTTACAAGGAAATGTCCTTGTGTGTATGACTGGATCATAGTCCCCAAAGTTTTACCAAATATTCAAAACAAAACAAAGCAGAATAAAGGACATTATATCCTGTACATGCATACTTGCTGAGATGCTGACAAGTAAAAGACAAAACACAAGCAGCCACCCACGACCATGGTACTCACCAGCAAAAGGTTTATCAAGTTGAACCCAGTCTTTGAAGACAAAATTGCAGTAGTCCTTTCCATGCCAGAACCTGGTTTCCCCATGGAGCTCTCCCATGCCTGTCTGTAAACTGCGGAGGGAGCTGGTGTCTGTGAAGGCAGCAGAGACTGTGTTCAGGTGGGCCCCAGGGAGGGAGGCTCACGTCTCATTTATTGAATGGCTAGAGACTTCCAAACTGTTATCTTTAAGCCTTGGAACTAGGGTAGCATGTGTTCATTCTATCTGAGGCTGTGGGCTGGTGAGGTTTCATAATCCATCCGAGTTTACCATTAGTGAGTAGTGGGGGCTATAACCAGGTTCATTACTTGACAATGAAATTCAACGTTCTTCTCCCCATCTACTAGGTGACTGAAGAACAGATCACAAAGTTAACCATGAATAAAGAACTTGCTGAGAGGGACTATGAGAGAGCAATAAAGCCAGGTCAGGCAGAGAAACATGAATGGGAGACGCCATGAAGAAGTCATACCCTTGGCTCTCTTCAACCAACAGGGCACATGCCCAATACATAATTTTGTCTTTTGCATCTCAGAATCAAGAACCTCAAATCAGCACACAGCCCCTGTTCCTGCCCTGGGATTGTCAAGCTGACTGACACCGAGCTTCATCTTTTTGGGTCAGAAATTCTTTACATGTAAAAGGAAGAATTTGGCCTAGATGGCATCTAAGATCTTTGGCTCTAACATTCCATACTCCCAACATCATAAATGACATCCATAATAAATATCACAAGAACACACAGAGCTTATGATCACATAAGGCGCAAAAGCAGCAACCCACTGCAGCATTTCACAAAGAGCTTTGTCGGGACCACTTTACTTAATTCTGACTTAAATAGTTTGTACATTTATGGGATATGGTGGCCACATAAACAACTAAGCAGGAAGACAAGCAGAGCTACAAATCACAAAGCAGCGCTTGGCACAAAAGAGGCACTTAACAAACATGCTGGGTACAAAACTATTCATTGAATGAATAAATGGTAGCACGTACCAGTGAGAGGAGCAGACCAGCCCCCTACCACCACATGTCCCAGAATGGTCTTTCTAAAACACATACCATTGGCTTAAAAGCATTCTAAGATCACCTGCTGCCTGCCCACGGGGAGTCAGGTCCTAAAAGCTGAGTGTGCACAGAAGGTTCTTCCCAAACTGATGCCAATCTCCCTTTCTGGCCTTTGTTCTTCCCCAACCCAGGCCCCGTGCACACCACCTTTCTCCCAGTGTTTCGACAGGCGTGGTTTGTTATGCCTTGGTACAGTTGGCACATTATTCCTTCCCGTCCGGAATGCCCTTCCCTCCCTCTCATCCTCAACTCCACATCTTTCTAGAGCTACAATAGCTGTCACCTGCCCTACAGGTACCTCCCAGATCCCAGAAGGGTGAGGCTACCACTAGCACTGCCGTAGAACCATCAGTAGCTGCACACCCTGGTGCCTCAGACTCTGTGACACAATTGTGCACGGATGCTCCCCACGAATCTGGAAGCTCTTCGGGGTGGAAAGTGTGCCTTCACTGCGTGGTGTAGCTCCTGGCATTCAGTAGGCAATCAATACGTACTTGCAGAACAAAGGTTTTTAAACAATCACCACACACACACACTGCTAATATTCTAACTTAAACTGAATAATTAACCTTCAAAGGTTATTGACATAATCTATAAAAGAAAAATGTCTTAAAAGGGCTAAATATTAACAAAACTAAATAATGTTAAAAATAGCATTCTATTGACTTCTCCCAGTGATTTATTTTCCTGCTCTGTTGAGACTGAAAGGCCAAAGTACTGGCAATCTGTTTGCTCACCTGTAAAATCTTTAGAATAAGCATGGCATTTTATTTTATTTTTTTAAAAGAGAGATAGAAAGGAAACAGGAACAAAGAATGAGGTAAATCATGGGTCAAATTAAAAAAAAAATACATATATATATATATATATATATATGGTAATATATACATAAGCTAAAGCTTAACATTTATATGCATACATGTGTTTAAAAATTAACTTTCACCTAACAATCAGTTATGATAAGAAAAACAAAACAAAGCAAATTCTCATCTCAGAAAATTGTGTTGGTACTGATTGGATTCAACCTGCTCATAATTCAAATTTGTTTTTGGTTTCAGTTATGGCCTAAATTACTCCAAATAAGTCAGTCTTCCCCAGAACAAATTAAATATTAAGGCAATACAGCCAAGGACTCATAGTTAGTGTGACTGCTGCCCAGAAGTGCATGAGCACCAACGAGCAGGAAGAGAGGCTTTTTACATCAGCCATGCTGATCTGAGGGGTCCTCCTCAGTCTGCATTTGGCTTCCCGCTGATTTCATAATTGCACCGGCCTGGTCTTTGGCATAGGTTTTATGCCAGTTTTCTGCAATCCTCATCCCTCAGTGGCCCAGACACAGGCTGTAAAGTCATAGAAAGGGTGTCTTCCTGCCCTTTACCCATGTCTTCTGGTTTTGCTTCTTCCTCTCTTCTTTTTATGGTCTCTTGACTGCCAAGGCTGCATCCCCTACACCATTACTGCAACCCCCGCTTCTTGACCTTCTTTCCTAGTCCCTCCTCCTTCACAAAGTTCTCCCTAATCTTCTTCTAAATGTGCTCTTCGAGCTCTGGCTTCTCCTTTGGCTCTCAGATCCACAGCCCCTTCCAAAGCCTCCCTCAACCTTCTCCACCCAGTTGTCCCACCAGGCCTTAAAACCATGTGCTTAACACTAGAATCATTATTATTCCCACAAAATCAAGTCTTCCTTGAGATTTCTGCTTTCTGTTCATAGTTACTCAAGCTCAAACCTCAGGATCAACTTTGGCTCCTTTCTTTTCCTTGCTCTCTTCTCCACCTACCTCCCAGTCGCCACTTCCCAAATCCTACTGAAATTCTGCAGATTCTTCCTTTGGAAAAGGTTTCTCCCATTCACTTCACTCCTGGGACAAGCTACTCAGACTCTCTGTGTCTGTAGTGTAACTTAGTAAAACACCACCCTTAACTCTCCACCCACCCCCCACCACCTGTCTTCTCCAAATCCCACCTCCATTCCTCACCCACCAGGGATTCTCCAACATTTGATAGATGAAGTTCAAGGTCACAGCCTGACCTTCAAAACCTTCCATTACAGGTACAGATCTATCCCACCAATCCAATCTATACACAAAATTTACTAACTCTTATCCATAATTCCAAAACCCAAAAGCTCTGAAAATTCAAATGTTTTCTCATAGCTCATTTGCTAGCAAAATCTGACCTGAACTGACAAGAAGTTATAATCTTTATTTAACCCACCTGGTGTTGCACAAATATAAATGATCTGTTTAGGTGTTTCCCAGACCCTGCAAGCAGTATAACATAATATAGAGTATAGGTATTGCATTACCTTTCTAAAATCTGGAATCTGCTAATTTCTGAAGCACATCTGACCCCTAGAATTTTGAATAAGAAATTATAGACCTCTATGCATCTACCTCATTCCACACCTACATCTGACATGATGAAATAAACACTTTTGGCACTTCCCACATATGTGTCCTAAGATATAACATCTACCAGGGCACCTGGGTGGCTCAATCAGTTAAGCTTCTGACCTCAGCTCAAGTCACAATCTCAAGGTTCTGGAGATGGAGCCCCACACTGAGCTCTTTGTTCTCAGCACAGAGCCCTCTTTGGATCCTCCTGTTAGTGCATTATCTAATTAACCCATAGTGATCTTGCACATGGCTCCACGCTAATTTCTGTCCACAGCCAGTAAGGTTCACTAGGAGCCCAGGTCATCGTGGTCTTTTGCGTTCAAGTAAAACTGATTTGAACTAAGAAGCTAACCCAGTTTGTAGCCTCAGGAAAGGAAGTTATTAACTCAAGCAAATATTCAGTTTCAGATTTCTTATGAAGAGTTACTCTGTGCTTAAATCAGGTTTCAAGTCCTATGAGACACTATGTTTAAATCATTACATAATTTAAATGTAGAGCTGTGCTCTTTAAACTCCTTTCATTAATAGCAGAACCTTGCTTTTTTTTTCCAACACAAATTCACATGGAGCTTTTATATATATATATATATACACATATATATATATGTATGTATATATATGTATGTATATATGTGTATATGTGTATATATGTGTGTATATGTGTATATATGTGTGTGTATGTGTATATGTGTATATGTGTGTGTGTATGTGTGTATATGTGTATGTGTGTGTGTATATATGTTTCTGTGTGTGTATATATGTATATATGTGTATATATATGTATATATGTATATGTGTGTATATGCGTATATATGTATGTGTGTATGTGTGTATGTGTATATATGTGTGTGTGTGTGTGTATGTGTATATATGTGTGTGGGTATGTGTGTATATGTGTGTGTATATGTGTATGTGTGTGTGTATATATATATGTATATATGTGTGTGTGTATATATATATATATATATATACACACACACACACACACACACACAGAAACATATATACACACACTCACAGAATTTTTCTGGTTGAAGCAAGTACCAATAGAGACAGGAGTATCCAGGGCCCACCTGCTTGGCATACCCCCTCAGAGCCCCTGAGAAACACCAGGGTCCACAAGTGAGTGACTCATATCCAGCCATGGTAGCTGGGCTCTAGCTAAGTCTTCTAAGTAGTGCCCTAGAATCGTGGCCTCGGAATCCAGCCAAAACCTCATGATGTAGTAATCTGCATTTTTGCTAAATCACAAATCTGAATTATGAGCTCTGGAAGGCTGATAAACTGGAATAGCACTGTGCAGGTTACTTTTGATCTCTAACCCTGAGTTTCCTCATCTGTAAAAGGGAGTCAATCTGTAACACTATTACGGCCGAGCACCACCAGTGCTTAGGGTAGTAACAGGAAGTCTGCACACAATAAGCTCTAGCTTATGATTTTACTATGGTCGCCATTCATTACGAACATTACTTGTCCCTTTACTTGTCCCCTGATCCGTTGCCAAATTCCTCTTCATCCCCACCACCACATTTTAGGCCCTATTTATTCAAATACCTAGTTCTTACGAAAGCTCCTCAGGTAACAATTTCAAATAATACATGTGGTGTAAAAACTGTGCAAACAGAAAGCCAATCCAGAAACACACTCACTCTGCTCATGCAGCAAAAGCTGAAGCCTAAGGACATTCTGCGGCTTCACACATCACTTACCAACATTAGGTCTAGTGAGTCCCTGTTCAGACTTACTGGAAGAGTGAAAGAGTTTCAGGTGGGGTTTTAAACCATGGATTAAATTCTGACGACTTCTACAGTGATTACAATAACCTGGAGAAAGTTGAGAGTTCTTTTTTTTTTTTTTAAACAGAGAAATAGATATATATCAAATTTGCTACCCTGAAAAGCAGGCTCGATCATTTTTAAAACTAGGCAAGGCTATAAAACCAGTCACAAATTCTGTGCTACAGAAAACTGTAGAGCTTTAAGACAAATTTGAAAAGAACAGTAAATTTACAAGATGTAGAAAATCTAATGTTTGAAGATAAAACTTCATATATTTCTGGCTAGGAAGAGACAGGAAATCTCTTCTATGAGAAGTTAAGGATGCTTAATACTTTTCTTTTTTTCTTTATAACTTGGCATTATTTTAGAAATGCTTAGACATCCTGCTACCATCAGAAGTATGAATTGTGGTTGTCACAACTACTTGTGCGACTACAACAATAACTCTGTTCTAAAATGAGGCAAACAAAGCCACAAAATGGCATGATATTGAATAGGTGATAGCCACCTTTCAGCATTACTCATACTACTCCATTACAGAAAGACAGGTTTAAAACCTGGTCCACAGTGTCCGGCTGTGAAAGAACAGAACATCATCAAGATAAATTCTAGCAAAGACGAAGACTTACTAGAGGCACTGTCGATGCTGCTGATGCTGTCTGCATCGTGCAGGTGGTGCCTGTGGAGATGTCTGTAGAGGCTAAATTTCGAGAACTTTCTGGATTTTCCTACTCCTTTCAGTTTTGAATCCATATCATCAACGGTCCTCAGGGTGGGCAGATTGTTACTAGCTTTGTTTTTATCTTGAAGGCTTAAGGATTCCATGGACTCTGTTGTTTCAGCCTGAGAGAGTTATTAAAAAAAAAAAAGAAAAGATACCTCACAGGATATGCTGCAATGTGACCCTTTAATTCTAGTTGAGCTGACGTGTAAAGTTCACACATGATGGTCTAATAGACATACAACAATGTGTGAGGTCAGCCACAGGGCAGTGGAGGATTCTTGTGAGCTGCTTAAATACTGGCAAAGGAATACCAGGCGTTCCATTGTACATCCCCCTGCAGTAGATTAAATTCTTGAAATTTCATACCAGTTAACCTTTTTATGTCAAATACAACTACATGAGTTATATTCACCGTTGAGCTACTGAATTTCTTCCTCCGATAAACGTGAATAGTGCTTTTTCTGTCAACCGTTTTTCTTGCTACTTATTCATTAAATCTCTATTTTTTTCCAGAAAAGTCACCAGCAAGATAAAATGGAGACCATCAAAATTTTTAATGAGTGTATTGATATTTTGGCAACCATTAGAGTTAAACCACTAAGCACTGTTTATGGATATGGCCATATGGGTATTTTGGCAGCGCTTGATTTAAAAGGTACTTTGAGAAGTTATTAAACTCCTGCCTTCAAAAAGAAGTCCCTCCATGACTCCAGACTGACTTATCCTATTTTTGCACGTTTTTAAGTAGGAAGATTTCAAAAACCTTTGCAGGTACTTGTAGTAAGGCTGCTTATTTAACTTAAAGCTCAACTGATGCACATTTTTGTTTATGAACATTTTTTTTTTCCAAATAGGAAATGAATCTCTCGTTTAAATGGAAAACAGGAGTTAATTATGAGCTGGCAAATGCTCTGTTGGATCTGTTTTCTCTTACAAGAGAACAAAGAGATTAAGAGATGCAAAGTTACAGACTTGCTAGGTGGTCTTTGAAACCAGGTCTGTCCATCCAGGAATATGCTGCCCCCCAGTGAACCAATCAATCAGTCATGCTATTAACACATACTCATACAAATCATGTCCCTTCTATGCAGTTCCATAAAGGTGAGATTTACTTACTGTGAAGGAACTCAGAGATGGTCCTACAGTGACACGCTTCACGCTGCCCACGTCCGTGAGTCTGTGTTCGTTGTCATCCCACCTTCCATAGGCCAGGTCGATCCCACCCACAAAAGCCACTGACTGGTCAATGACAACAATTTTCTCATGATGAGCCCACAGATACACGCTGGATGATACATGATCTGGGTGCCTCATCACCTTGGGAGGGAAAAGAAAAAACCCACGAGTAATGCACTTTTTAAAAAGTTCTTCATGTTATAATAAAATATATCTGTTTTATCCCCTGAATAGCATTTTCTATAATTCAAATACCAGAATATGCTCTGTATACACCAAACTTCTAATTTCATTCTCAGTGCTTACAAGAGGAAGATTCCTGGTTACTTTTTTAAGCCTCCCCACCAGCCCTGCCCCTTACCGCATTTGGGGGAAGCTGCCATTTAACTAGAAATGTGGTCACATATTTCAGTAAAAGCTGTAATACCTTTTGTAATGTAAGAGCTGATTCCTTTTTTCCACCTAAAAGGCTTATGCTATACCTGATCTTATTTTAAAAACAACAAAAAACTCTGAAAATGTTTAACCAACATCTACCTCTGAGAAAATTTTTAATAGGTATATTGATATTTTGGCAGCCACTGAGTTGAAATTGCAAGCATACGGATATAGGGATATACATACTTTGGCAGCTCTTGATTTGAAAGATATTTTGAGGAGTTATTATTCTCCTGCTTTCAAAGAGAATTCTCTTTATTTTTTTTTTAATTTAATGCTCATTTATTTTTTGAGAGACACAGAGAGAAAGAGTGCAAGTGGGAGAGGGGCAGAGAGCGAGGGAGACAGAGAATCCAAAGCAGGCTCCAGGCTCTGAGCTGTCAGCACAGCGCCTGACGCAGAGCTCGAGCTCACGAACTGTTCTGAGCTGAAGTTGGAGGCTTAACTGACCGAGCGACCCAGGCACCCCTAAAGAGAAATCTCTTTAGATGATCCCAGACTGACCTATCCTATTTTTGTATATCTTTAAGTAAAGCATTCCAAAAACTTTGGAGACTACTAAAGTTCTTAGTAACCTACATTTGTTGTATGTAGTAAAATACACGTAACACAAAATTTACCATTTTGACCATTTTTAAATGGACAGTTCAGTGGCATTACATACATTCATATTGTTCAATCATCACCATTATGTATCTCCAGAACGCTTCATTTTGCAAAACTGGAACGCTGTATCCAATGAACAATAACTTCCCATTCCCTCCTCCCTGTAACCCCTGGCAAACACCATTCTATGTCTCTATGAATTTGACTAAGTATCTTACTATTTGCCTTTTTGTGATTGGCTTATTTCATCTAGAATAAGGTGTTCAAGGTTCACCTATGTTTTAGCATACATCAGAATTTCATCTCTTTTTAAGACTTAAATATACTCCACTGTATGTATATACAAATCCTTATTGAGATTGGGATATTAAAGTGTCCAACTATTATACAATTGATTGTACAATTGTCTATTTGGTCCTTCAATTCTGTCAGTGTTTGCTTTATATATTTTGATAGTCATTATCAGGTATGTACATGTTTACAATTGCTGTATCTTTTTGCTACATTAAAACTTTTAATAATATATAATGTCCTTCCTTATATATTATAAACTTTTTCTATTATAATATCATCTGATACTAGTATAGCCATTGCTGCTCTCTTTTGATTAGTATTTACATGGAACATCTTCTTTTAGCCAAATAAAAACACATAATTGTTATATACTGTAAGCCTGCTGGAGATTTATTAATTCATATGTCTTGGTGTATCTCAATGACTTGGCAATAATTATTGATAGCTTTTTCAGTCTTTAGTAAATATCAAATTGCTCTTTTTTATTGCTTATTGTATTTATTTTAATTAGTTTTGTATATAACACACTATTAAGAAAAAGCTTTTTAAATCCTAGATGAGCTCTCTGTTGCTATGAACATTCAAGGGACATCACAGGGAGACCACATCTAAGACATTCCAGGATAATCTCAACGAGGAGCAAGGGAACTTGACGAAGCTCCTGAGTATTGAAACAATTGTAGAAGATGTGTTCTTGGCTAAATTATCAGGTTAGGAGAAACAGAAATGTGAACTCTGCAGACCCCATCAATATCAGAAGTATAAGAAAGTATTTTTGTTTTATTTCTGAGAAGGATCCAATGCTATTCACTCAAAATCGTACATTAGGGAATTCTACAAATTACCACTGCTCAAAGCAAAGCACACCTGAAAGACTACAGAATATACAGAAGAAAGGTTGTTCAGAAGGATGAACCTATTACCTTTATGTTGGGGTGTAGACGCATTAAAGTCCTCTTGCTGTATTCACTATTGATTCCAAGAGCGAGTTCCACCTCTTTGTAGAGCATTATGAAGATTCTCACCCCCTCTTGCTGTCACAAGAGAGAACACAAGGAGGAATGAGAATTTCTGAAAGTAGGTTATGCTTTTTCTTGTCTTTTTCTTGCCTGTGTATTATAAAGTTTCTTCTATAAACAAGTATAATAAGATATTTAATGAAAAATGTAATACGAGAAAGTGAAACATAAGTATATATTAAGATACAAATATAACAAAAATGTATCTCCCTTCCATTCTTAGGACTTGTCATACCAAGACAGAGTGTCAATATTTGAAAAGGCTGAAATGGTAAACTTACCAGTGAAAAGTGATGGTCTTATACCTGTGAACATTTTCAAACACTTACACAACATTAAGGAAAGTGTTGGCCTGATTCAGGTTGCAGGATTAGGGTTTTTGATTTGTTTTTACTACACTTCCATTAGTTAAAATAGCAGTGACAAAAAACTCTGATGGCAATAAATCACACTAAATATCCCTTAAATGTTTCTGAAGTATTTTAATAGAATTTTTCTTTATTAAAAATTACTTAAGTAAAAAAAAAACCATTTCTTTATCTTCAAAGATGAATATAGTGATTCACATTTGGAACTCATAATTACATCATTAATGTCTATTTGTGACATGACTTCTTTGGAACTTTCTCTAATGTTCAAAAATCCCTAAGATTTAGCAGCAGCACAAAATTAACATCGATTCAACCTTAGACCTTGGACTTAAAAGAAGACAAATAAGGCCATTGTGAAGGTCAAATTAAATCAAAAGTGCCTGATAAACTTGAACATGCTATGTTAGTAATATTTGTATTAGTATTAACTATCAAAAAGACAATGTTGTGGTGCCTGGGTGGTTCATTTGGTTAAGTGCCCAACTTCTGCTCAGGTCATGATCTTGCAGTTCGCAGGTTTGAGCCCTGCATTGGGCTCTGTGCTGACAGCTCAGAGTCTGGAGCCTGCTTTGAATTCTGTGTCTCCCTCTCTCTCTGCCCCTCCCTCACTCATGTTCTGTCGCTCTCTCTCAAAAATAAATAAATCAACTTTATAATAAACAAATAAATGCAATATTCTTTTAAAAAAAGACAATGTCTAATAGCTGGTAGTATAAAAAAAATAGTATTTTCTCCGCTAGTTTGGATAGTGATAAGGTTTTAGCTAAATTGCCCCACACCTGAATGTCCTTCCTCTTCTCCCTGTCTAGTCACACAGTCCCCTCACCAACATACAGTTAAGAATGTATTCCTCCAGGAAATTCTTATCTTATTTACCCCCACTTCTTATATGACCTTTTTACTTTTTAGGTTTGTATCCTCAGTACTGCTGTGCAATTTGCAACATTTGAATTTGCATTCTCTATATCCAGCAGCTCTGAAGCCATTTTGAAGCATACTGCATACATATTGGATAATGTATCTACACCTAGGCATTTAAAATCCTAGAGATAAAAGGCAAGAACTTGTACACAGTACAGTACTTTATAAAGCCTTAGAGATACTGGCATATGAAATAAACTATAGTGACAAAGAGTAATTTAATTACAATTTAAATTAACAATCCATGGTAATTAGATATACTTCATAATGGAAATTTGAGTCATTAATTTAAGAAGCCAATTGGGTCGAACGCAACTAATTTATAAGAATTGGTTATTTTTGCAACACTATAAAAATATGAAGTATCATAGGAGTTAATATTTTTAAGTTGCAGGGTACAAAATCTTGGAGTACACCAAATCTATATATATATAGTTCCCCAATATTGGTCTGCCAATATTAAGAAGCATGTTTTGGCCATTAAATCCTTATAAGAACATATCCCTTCAAAATACTCACACTCTCGGTGTGCCTGAGTAACTCAGTGGGAGAAGCATCTGACTTTGGCTCAGGTCATGGTCTCATGGCTTGTGAGTTCGAGCCCGACATCAGGCTCTGCTGACAGCTCAGAGCCTGGAGCCTGCTTTGGAATCTGGGTCTCTGTCTCTCTCTTTGCCCCTCCCCTGCTTGTTCTCTCTCTCTCTCTTTCTCTCTCTCTCTCTCTCTCTCTCTCTTTCTCTCTCTCTCAAATAAATAAGCATTCAAAAAAATTTCAAAATACTAACACTCTATATTTCTTGGTGTAACATCTGAAAAGTGCATACATTTTTGGAGGAATATACTTAAATCTATGTTCTGAGCTGCATTAAGGAAAGTCAAATGGGCGATGGATATTAAGGAGGGCACCTGTAGTAATGAGACTGGGTATTGTATGTAAGTGAAGAATCACTAAATTCTACTCCTGAAACCAATATTGCAATGTTAACTAAAATTTAAATTAGACTGTGAAAAGTAAAATGCATTCTGACCCTGAAAAAAAATAGGATAAAAAAATATATATGTCATCCTATTTCTCTGGTTAATAGCTGACTTTTGGAATTTTCTTATTAGTAATTAAAATTATGCAACTATTACTGCAACCAAGTGCATAAGGACAGACCAGATAAAGAAATAAGGAAGTGAAAGTGTAGGCAAGACATGAACAGATTAGCTTCTAAGAGTTCAGTCACTTAGTGCTCTGCAATGAACCACTGGTGGAGAGCTCTAAATGCAAACTAGAACATTATTTTTTCCCTCTAGTGTTCATATACACTCTGCTATTTAGGTATTTTAGGATTTGGTACTGAATAACAGTAACACAAAATAGCCTCCCATTTAAAGATATAGTATAAAGTCTAAAACCCAAAATTGCAACCCAAATTATAAAACATTATACCTGACATCTTTCGTCACGTTTATTTTAAATGAATGAAATTGTGCTTCTTCAGCTTATGAGATTACCATTCTTGAAGGATAGTAGTTGCAATTTAGACCCTGGCCTGATTCTTTTTTTTTTTTTCTTATTTATTTATTTATTTTTTAATTAATTAATTTTTTTTAATATATGAAATTTATTGTCAAATTGGTTTCCATACAACACCCAGTGCTCATCCCAAAAGGTGCCCTCCTCAATACCCACCACCCAACCTCTCCTCCCTCCCACCCCCCATCAACCCTCAGTTTGTTCTCAGTTTTTTTTTTTTTAATTTTTTTTTCAACGTTTATTCATTTTTTTGGGACAGAGAGAGACAGAGCATGAACGGGGGAGGGGCACAGAGAGAGGGAGACACAGAATCGGAAACAGTCTCCAGGCTCTGAGCCATCAGCCCAGAGCCTGACGCGGGGCTTGAACTCACGGACTGCGAGATCGTGACCTGGCTGAAGTCGGACGCTTAACCGACTGCGCCACCCAGACGCCCCTGTTCTCAGTTTTTAACAGTCTCTTATGCTTTGGCTCTCTCCCACTCTAACCTCTTTTTTTTTTTTTCCTTCCTCTCCCCCATGGGTTTCTGTTAAGTTTCTCAGGGTCCACATAAGAGTGAAACCATATGGTATCTGTCTTTCTCTGTATGGCTTATTTCACTTAGCATCACACTCTCCAGTTCCATCCACGTTGCTACAAAAGGCCATATTTCATTTTTTCTCATTGCCACGTAGTATTCCATTGTGTATATAAACCACAATTTCTTTATCCATTCATCAGTTGATGGACATTTAGGCTCTTTCCATAATTTGGCTATTGTTGAGAGTGCTGCTATGAACATTGGGGTACAAGTGGCCCTATGCATCAGTACTCCTGTATCCCTTGGATAAATTCCTAGCAGTGCTATTGCTGGGTCATAGGGTAGGACTATTTTAAATTTTCTGAGGAACCTCCACACTGCTTTCCAGAGCAGCTGCACCAATTTGCATTCCCACCAACAGTGCAAGAGGGTTCCCATTTCTCCACATCCTCTCCAGCATCTATAGTCTCCTGATTTGCTCATTTTGGCCACTCTGACTGGCGTGAGGTGATACCTGAGTGTGGTTTTGATTTGTATTTCCCTGATAAGGAGCGACACTGAAAATCTTTTCATGTGCCTGTTGGCCATCCGGATGTCTTCTTTAGAGAAGTGTCTATTCATGTTTTCTGCCCATTTCTTCACTGGGTTATTTGTTTTTCGGGTGTGAAATTAATTAATTTTTTTTTCAACGTTTATTTATTTTTGGGACAGAGAGAGACAGAGCATGAACGGGGGAGGGGCAGAGAGAGAGAGGGAGACACAGAATCGGAAACAGGCTCCAGGCTCCGAGCCATCAGCCCAGAGCCCGACGCGGGGCTCGAACTCACTGACCGCGAGATCGTGACCTGGCTGAAGTCAGATGCTTAACTGACTGCGCCACCCAGGCGCCCCAATTAATTTATTTTTTAATTTACATCCAAGTTAGTATATAGTGCAACAATGATTTTACGAGTAGATCCTTTTATGCCCCTTACCCATTTAGCCCATCCCCCCTCCCACAACCCCTCTAGTAACCCTCTGTTTGTTCTCCATATTTAAGAGTCTCTTATGTTTTGTCTCCCTCCCTGTTTTTATATTATTTTTGCTTCCCTTCCCCTATGTTCATCTGTTTTGTCTCCTAAAGTCATCATATGAGTGAAGTCATATGATATTTGTCTTTCTCTAATTTTGCTTAGCATACTACCTTCTAGTTCCAGACCCTGGCCTGATTCTTACAGTTTTCTACTGACCTGCATAACTAATGGATTTTTGAAATAATAGAGATGTTAACACTAATGGATTACATTATTACCCTCCATTTATTTTTTAATTTTTTTTTTCAACGTTTGTCTATTTTTGGGACAGAGAGAGACAGAGCATGAACGGGGAAGGGGCAGAGAGAGAGGGAGACACAGAATCGGAAACAGGCTCCAGGCTCTGAGCCATCAGCCCAGAGCCCGACGCGGGGCTCGAACTCACGGACCGCGAGATCGTGACCTGGCTGAAGTCGGACGTTTAACCGACTGCGCCACCCAGGCGCCCCTACCCTCCATTTATTAATGCCTTACATTTTCTTCTATATTTTGTCTTTTCTCATTGAAATAAATTAACTCCAAAGGAAATAGGGTAGAGACTTTTAAGTCTTTTTAGCTTATATACAAAAGACTAATAAGGAAGTAAGAAAACAGTTCATTTTAGGTAATCTGGTTTACAATTATTTACTTATATCTGTGTCAGAATGAACAGTTAATTAGTGACAAGATTTCTGTGATCATAAAGCAATAAATTCCTCTTCTTTTGGTCAAAGTATTACAACACTATCATAAACTCTAAACTACAAAGGGCAAAGGAAAAATGTTTCCTGACAATGAAGGCATTTTCCCGGTCATAATAGTGCAGCCTTACACAAAATGTGAGAAATAACTGTGCAAAATGAAAGCCAAATTAGAAAAGAAAAAAGGACTGATGTGAGTTCTGTAATTTAAGGAATGCACATCTGAAGCATCCAATGTTTTACCAATACCTTTTCATGACCCTAGGGGAAATTACTTTTTATTACAGAGGAAGAAGTAAAGTATTAATAGGCCAAGTAGAAAAATGAATGGCCTGGAGGGGATTACGCAATGTCATCTTTCTCATCTCTGCTGAAGTCACGTAACCCAAAGGTTAATGGAACACATGTCACACTATAAACACAGAATAAACTTCGTAAAACCAGAGTTTCAAAAGTTGAAAGTTCTGACCTCTTTTCTAATTAGTTTTGAATCAAGTAGAGCAGACATAAGAGTATACATAGTAGGAATTTTTAGGAACTTCACATATACAAAATACATGTGAAGACAATAAAAAGTAAAAAAATTTTATAGTTGACATCAAAGAGACTTTTTTGAGTCCATTGTTTTCTCTCTGATTACTCAAAATACTGTAGTCAAAATATTTTCTAAAGGCAGCCAGGTTTGTCTCCTGCCTCGAGACAGCTTAACTTATGCATCCCCAGGATAATCACCAACTTGATCATTTGTCAAGGACTTCTGCAGAGTGTGCAATATTTGGGGAAAATGAAAAATAAAGGACAGGAGATCACATCCTCACCATTCAATGTAAGCAATGTGAAAAAGTACAAATGCTCCTTTTTTTTTTGAACCAGTTCTATTTGAAGCATAGTCTTCAAGGTTGAAGATCTATTTTTCCTTTCCCACATATGCCCTTCTAGCCCACCACTTTGATAAGATCCTGTTTGGTTTTCCTGTGTGGAGATGTGATTATCTCATTTGACACACCTGAACATCTTTTCCTCCTAAATGATCACTGATTGCAACTCTAGAATGTGGCTTGTGGTCCAGGACAGAAAGAAACTACCTCACAACAAAATCACCCCTGAGGACCTAAACCCTTTTCTGTAGGTCTCCAGGTGGCTGCATTTGAAGATTTTTTTCAGTGCAAGTCCCATCAGAAATATCATGTTCCTAGGGCGCCTGGGTGGTTCAGTTAGTTAATCGTCTGGCTTCAGCTCAGGTCATGATCTCACCGTTTGTGAGTTTGAGCCCTGTGTTGGGCTCTGTACTGACAGCTCAGAGCCTACAGCCTGCTTCGGATTTTATGTCTCCCTCTCTCTCTCTCTCTCTCTCTCTCTGCCCCCCTCTCTGTCTCGCACTCTGTGCATGTGTTTCTCTCTCAAAAATAAACATTAAAAATTTTTAAAAAAGAATCATATTTCTAAGGTTGAAATATACACATTGGGTACATGCATACAGTTGCCATAACTACGATGCACTTTATTTCAACTCTTGGGGCAGTCCATGCAGACGTGTGGGAAACCCTGCGATGCTGACTTGAGCCATAATCAGCCTCTAAGTCAAGGTTGGCTTATGCTATTTTAAATGATAACACTGCTATTCAAAAGGCAAAAGAAATAGGAAATTACCAGTTTGGCTATCACCAGAGAAACAAAATACTGTATTTCTTCCATAAAAACAGCCATTGTAAGAGATGTTTGCCTGTATCCTGGCTATGAGGCAGAGACACAAAATTCCTCCCCCCAAATCTACACAATGAGATAGAAGAAAAAAAAATGTATTTATTTTAATCAACCTTGTGGATCTCTGGGATCCATTAATGTAAGAATAAATGTTATTTTTTCAACCCAGTACTCTGTGAAAGTAGTGGCTTTCAGAAACTAAATAATTTAGGTGAGACAGTGTTTGTAGGCATAGAAAATAACAATTTACAATGATCTGGGTATTAAAAATTTATGACCAAAATAATATGGTATAGCTAAATTAAGGAAGAGCAATTCTGCCAAATGTACCACTAAAAAATTAATATTTAATAATATTACTATTTCCTTAGGAAGTTGTTTTTTTGAGAGAGAGAGAGAGAGAGAGAGAGAGAGAGAGAGCGAGCGCACAAGAGCAGGAGAGAGGGCCAGAGGGAGAGGGAGAGAGAGAATCCCAAGAAGGCTCCATGCTCAGCTCAAAAACTGATATAGGGCTCGATCTTATGACCCTGGGATCATAACCTGAGCTGAAATCAAGTAGGATACTCAACCAACTGAGCCACCCAGGTACCCCTCCTTAGGAAATTTTTAAAGTCATTACGTGCAATTTAAAAATTCCAAGTTTCACAAAGCAGATGGAATTGAAATGAAGCACCATTATCAGGCAATAGTATTTACTTGGCCATGGTGTTCACCTAGGTCCTCACCAGGGTTCATGGGCCATAAAAGCAAAGAAAGCCCACACTAGTGATAGAAAAGTCAACTAGAGAGTAGCCTGAGGGGAAAACAAACATATGAGAACTAACACAACATGGAGGGCCAGGCCTGCAAGATCTTTAGAATCTTTCTCCTAAGCCCTGCTCAGGCATTTGCTAGCTTTCTGGAATTTACTAAGATATCCTGTAGGCACCTCACACTCAAGTCAGCTGGAATTTAGCTCATCGAACCCGAGTTCTTTCCACTTCTTCCCATTGCCAGACTCACCTTCCTAATACACCATTTTGATCAGATCACCAGACTCCTCTACCAGACTCGAACCTTGCCCAGTCACTTCCTACTTTCTTCCATAAAGTCCAAACGACTGACTTGGCTCGCAAGCCTCCACATCTGGCTGCAACAGCCTTTCCAGCTTGATCCCTCGTCGTACTTACGCTAACACTCAGCTATAATTAGCCTTGTCACTTTACTGTGACTGACAAAGCCTTGGGAATTCCTGCCTCCGGAATGTTTCCTCTACACCTAGAAACTTCTTCCTTTCATTTAAATTTTTTCCTACACCTAGAAACTTCTTCCTTTCATTTAAATTTTTTTGCCCATCCTAAATGCCCTAAATTCCTCATATTGTGAGGGACTTCCCCACGAGAGCTTCCCATAGTAGGCACTCAACAAATACATATTGATTGAAACCTACAACAGTAAAGTGTTGGATACGTACTATGAAGAGAGGAGTTACTAGTATGGTTGACAATTGCTAGGCCAGACTGGAACAACTTAACTAAAATGGAATCTTGAGGAGAGATGGGAAAAACGCTGTTTTGTGGAGAGAAACGTGGAGAAGGCTATAGCTCATTCAATATGTAGAAGGAAGTTTGATAAGGCTAGGACTAAACCTGGGACACGAGTCCTTCAGCAAGCCTTCCATGGGCAGGGATGGAGTCCTACTCACATTCATGGCATCTTTAGTAATTAGTGTAGTACTTGGCTCCTAGGAGACACTCAGTAACTTTATGCTGAATTATTTATTTAATGAACATACAAATAATGCTTTTGAAGACAGAATTTCCAATTTTGTGAATGGAATTCTTTTGAGGCAATGAATTAGACTAGCCATGAAAATAATGCTGTTTGGCAGAACATGTGTCTGAAATAAAGCTTATTCTTCTTTTTCCATCAGTATTAGTGAGGTCTGACTATATCTATGGATTATCTTTAGAAATCTTAAAGGCATGGGGAAAGACACTGAAAGAGGGAGGATGGGTAAACGGGGAAAGCAATAAGAGAACATGGAGAATGGGAAAGAAGAAATGAGTCACAACTATAAGAAACAAAAATTCTTGTTTTTACCCAATTACCCAGGATCTACAAATTATGTTAGAATGTTTAATGATAGAATAATAAAGGGGCACCTGCGTGGCTCACTTAAGCATCTGACTTCGGCTCAGGTCATGATCTCCTGGTTCGTGAGTCTGAGCCCCGTGTCAGGCTCTGTGCTGATGGCTCAGAGCCTAGAGCCTGCTTCGGATTCTGTGTCTCCCTCTCTCTCTGCGCTTACCCACTTGCACTCACTCTCTCTCACTCACACACACTCTCTCTCAAAAATGAAAAAAAATCAATAAACATTTAAAAAATGATAGAATAAAAAAGCTTAAGACAATTTCAAGTAATAGCAGAAAAATGCTGGCACTTCCTAATTTGGACATGATTAATAACAAATCCAGATCTATTCTAATTTTACTTAATTTACCTTGGTTGAGAGCCAACTATATAAAAACATTCATTAGAAATAAGAATGTAAAGTAGTTATTGATGAGCCTATACTGTTTCAGTTACTTTTTATACCAAAAAGAATACACTCAATGCTTACCCAGAATCTACAGGGTCAACTGGAGAGGAGACAATTCCACATTTTTACCATGAACTGTCTCAAAACTGGAACCAAAGCAACACCAATTCTTACTGCCCTTCTTTTTGATATTCTTCTACATTATCTTGGCCCCAACTGAATGAAATCATTCTCCTAATGACTTTGTATTTTGATCAAATGGCAGAATAATGAATAAAAAATAAAATGCTACATTTCATTTCACCCTTTATTATTCAATGATAAAATCTTGTTACAGTTTTTTTGCCTATAAAATTAACTGCCTGTAACTGATTAAAAATCAAAACTTAGAGTTCCTGATATAATCCATGCTGTGAATTAGGCTAACATATTTATGCAGTCAAGAGTAACAGGAAAAAAGAACCAAATAAACTTGAAAACCACAAATATTCCACTTTTTATCAAACTCTAAAGAAAAAAGCTACGCTTACATATGACGGGCTTTGAAAAAGAAAAGGTATTTCAGAAACAATAAACATTGAAAAAATTACACCAGCCAAGGTTTGGAATACGTACTGCTTTTCGTTTAAGAATGCAGTCCAACCTCCAACGATTTCCTTCAACCACCGGGCGTTTCAGGAAGATTTCTGGACTCAACCTGAAATCACAAAAGCAAGAGTTTTAAAAAGTAAAATGAAGGTAGACTTAGAGAACTCAGTGACTTCTTAAAATGTAATAACATGCATGTCACAGGAGTCCCAGAAGAAGAAAAGAGAGAAAGGGGGGGAAGAAGGTTTATCTGAGCAAATCATAACTGAAAACTTCCCTACTCTGGAGAAGATCACCGGCATCGAAACCCAAGAATCACAGGAAATTCCCATTAAATTCAACAAAAGCCAGCCATCACCTAGACATATCATATAGTCAAATTCACAAAACGCACAGACAAGGAAAGAATCCTGAAAGCAGCAAGGGAAAAAAGTCCTTAACTTACAAGGGAAGATAGGTCAGGCTTGCAGCAGATCTGTCCACAGAAACCTGTCAGGTCAGAGGGAGTGGCAGGAAATAGTCAATGTGCTAAATGGGAAAAATAGGCAGCCAAGGATTCTTTATCCAACAAGGCTGTCATTCAGAATGGAAACTGAGACAAAGAGTTTCCCAGACAAACAAAAACTAAAGGACTTCATGACCACTAAACCAGCCCTGCAAGAAATATTAAAGGAGACTCTTTGAGTGGGAAAGAAATACCAAAAGCAACAGACTAGAAAGGAACAGAGAACATCACCAGAAACAGCAGCATTACAGGTAACACAATGGCACGAAATTCATATCTTTCAATAATCACTCTGAATGTAAATAGACTAAATGCTCCAATCAAAAGACAAAATATAAAATTCTGATTGTGCCATCGGAAGCAAAGGCAATTTTAGCGCAAATGCCACCATCCTCCTCCTCCAGTGTGGCGGGTCATTGAAAGCTCTGCTAGGAGTTCACATATAACTTTACCTGGGAACAGCCTTGAGCCATTAAAAAAAAAATCACTATGATTTCTCTCTCTCTCTTACTCACACATGCAAATATATACGCATATGCAGATACTGGTGATTGCCCAGACAACAGCCATTTTCCACCTTCTTTCTTCAGTCAGAGTCTACCTCCCACAATGAGATATATGAGGAGGCACGCATGGGTTTAATGGGAAAGTTTTTCCTCTTTGATCTCTCTTTCTTATACACACACACACGCACACACACACACACACACACCAGGAAAAGTAGCTGTACAACAGATGTTGTTTGGGGATATGATGCTTAGGCAGGTATAGCCATATTGAAATTCTAAAGGGAAAACCAGAACCCTGAAATCACTAGACCATTTTGCCAACTTTAGGACTGCTTAACTTTGGATTTCTCATTAAACAATACAAATAAATCCTCACTGTTTAAACCACCTTTAGTTGAGAATTCTGTTAATCCAAGCCAAGAGTATTCTAATTGATAAACATAAACACTGACTTTCTATACCAAGGAGCAGTGTCCATAGGACCTGGGGCTTTCTGAGCAGGGAAGAAGGCAGGTTTGCTGATGGATGACATTTTTTTTCCAATGTAAAAATGGGGTGAGATCTGAAGTCAGTGTTTGAGTTAAATCTATATATGATGTAACTACTCTATGACGAGGAAAAACAGAACAAAATATGTACAATAAAGGAAACTTTATCTGCTGAAATGCTAGACCTGGAGGAGCAGGAGTAGACTGCAAGGATTAAAGCCTTATAGAGTACCAGGCTGGAGAACTGCCTTGCCAGAGAGGCCTCTGAGCATTTAGCCTAAGGAGCTAAAGATATTTTTAAAATCTTTTTATGCTCTATTTTATTCAGTTAAAGAAAAATAAAGCCCCAAAGATAAAATACCCTAAGGAAATACATACTGTGTAAGATAAATAAGAAAACAGACAAATGGTGGGGTGTGTGCAGTACTTAACTTAGTGTAGGAAAGGAACACAGAGGCAATCTATGTCCAAACAAAAAAACAAAAATGCAGCAATTGCTAGCAAAGGATCTAAAATGAATTAAAAAGAGGTCTGTTACAGGAAGCCATCAAAATGGAGAAAGCAGGCAAAAACCTCTTTGATCTTGACCGCAGCAACTTCTTACTCAACACGTCTCTGGAGGCAAGGGAAACAAAAACAAAAATGAACTACTGGGACCTCATCAAAATAAAAAGCTTCTGCACAGAGAAGGAAACAATCAGCAAAACTAAAAGGCAACCGACGGAATGGGAGAAGATATTTGCAAACAACATATCAGATAAAGGGTTAGTATCCAAAATCTATAAAGAATTTATCAAACTCAACACCCAAAAAACAAATAATCCGGTGAAGAAATGGGCAAAAGACATGAATAGACACTTCTCCAAAGAAGACATCCAGATGGCCAACTGACACATGAAAAAATGCTCCACATCACTCATCATCAGGGCAATACAAATCAAAACCACAATGAGATACTACCTTACACCTGTCAGAATGGCTTACATTAACAACTCAGGCAACAACAGATATTGGTGAGGATGCGGAGAAAGAGGATCTCGTTTGCATTGCTGGTGGGAATGCAAGCTGGTGCAGCCACTCTGGAAAACAGTATGGAGGTTCCTCAAAAAGCTAAAAATAGAACTACCCTATGACCCAGAAATTGCACTACTAGGCATTTATCCAAGGGACACAGGTGTGCTGTTTCGAAGGGACACACGCACCCCCGTGTTTATAGCAGCACTATCAACAATAGCCAAAGCATGGAAAGAGCCCAAATGCCCATTGATGGATGAGTGGATAAAGAAGATGTGGCATATATATACAATGGAGTATGACTCAGCAATCAAAAAGAATGAAAGCTTGCCACTTGCAACTATATGGATGGAATTGGAGGGTATTATGCTAAGTGAAATTAGACAAAGACAAAAATCATATGACTTCACTCATATGAGGACTTTAAGAGACAAAACAGATGAACATAAGGGAAGGGAAACAAAAATCATATAAAAACAGGGAGGGGGACAAAACATAAGAGATTCATAAATATGAAGAATAAACAGAGGGTTACTGGAGGGAGTGTGGGAGGGGGGATGGGCTATGTGGGTAAGGGGCACTAAGGAATCTACCCCTGAAATCATTGTTGCACTATATGCTAACTAATTTGGATGTAAATTTTAAAAAATAAAAAATAAAATTTTAAAAAATTTAAAAATTAAAAAAAAAGGTCTGTTTTAGGTAGAAATGTGCATTGCTATGCACTGCTTGTTCACTGAAGGTGAGAGATACCAAACAACATAGATTCTTGAAATTTTTTGATGTGCACATTAATTATAAACTCAGAGGCCTTCTGTTTGGGGGCCACTTGTAATGCTATACCCTGCAGTTAAGTCTTTACCATTCTTTATTTAACCTACAAGCATTTGTGTACCCTGGATGTAGAACATTCTATTAGATGCTCTGGAGAATCTTAAGATAGATCTCAAGGAACCCTCAGTTTGGGGATAATGTATAAGAAGGTAAAAAAACAAGTGTTCATGCTTTAAACAAAGTATAAACAATGGTCTCATTGATGAGGAAAAAGCAGCTATATGAGTTATGACTTACAAGCATCATTATCTCAGGATCTTCACTAAGCAACTATTAGATAAGCAAAGTTTTATCCCATACACACATGCCAATGATAAAGTTTAATTTATAAATTAGGGACAGTAAAAATTAACAATAGTACTAATAAAATAATGCAATTACAACACTGTGATAAAACTGTAATAAAAAAATAAGTAAAACTGTACATAAAATGGTAATAAAAGTTATGTGAATGTGGTTTCTCCCTCTCTCAAAATATGTTATTGTACTGTTTCCCCCTTCTGATGATGATATGAGATGATAAAATACCTAAATGATGAGTAAAGCGAGGTGAATGATGTAGGCATTGTGATGCAGCATTAGGCCACTATCACCCTCTGACAATGGGTAAGAAGGAGAATCATCTGCTTCTAGATCGTGGTTGATCTCAGGTAACTGAAACTGCAGAAAGCAAAACTATGGACAAAGGGAGACTACTGGATGTAGAAAGTACAAAACGTTGTTGAAAAAAATTAAGATCTGAACAAAAGGAGAGATGTTCATGAATTCAGGAAGAACAGAATCTGATGTACCATCTAAACAATGGGGACTTTACCATTTTTTTCCCCATCTGATTCATCAACCTGAAGGAGAACCCAGAAATGGGCTTTGGCACAGGTACAGAGAACTCAGGTAGAAGTTCTCTACCTCAGGCTTCAGGAGAAAGAATGAGTTCAGATGACAGCCAGGGGCTCACAGGCACCACAACACTGAGGGATTGGAACCTTTTTCTCCAACTAGAAGAGCTGCTGTTCCAAAAGGACAACGTAAATAAATATCCATTGCTTGACTCCAGACACAAGTATCATTGCAGAAAGTGTGCAGTAGGGCAGGGCAAATAAAGCTCCACCTTTCTAGAGAACTGGGCGGGGGGGGGGGGGGGGGGTAGGGGGAAGCTACAGCAAACCCAAACGTAGTAGAGAGATCTTCAAGAAAGCAGAGCTTAGGAAAGCAACCCTATTAAGTAGATTATGAACTTCTAGCTCACTCCCAAGCTGCCCTTCCATGGATTTGATCCTAAACATTACACCAAAGTTTGAGAACTGAACTGAGAATTAAACCACAGCCAAGAGATGAGTAAACACTCACCAGGCAAACGGAAGTGGAAAAAACAAAAACAAAAACAAAAAAACCAGGGTACCAATCTTATATCAGACAAAACAGACATTCAAACAAAGATTATAACAAGAAACAGAGAAGGGCATTACATAATAAGGGGACCAATCCTACACACCCAATACCGGAGCACCTAGATACATAAAGCAAGTATTAATGGACTTAAAGAGAGAAACTGATGGTAACACAAAGGGTAGGGGACTTTAACACTCTATTCACATCAATGGATAGATCCTTTGAACAGAAGATCAATAAAGAAAGAATGTATTTGAATGAAACATTGGACCTGAGAGACATAACAGATACATACAGGACATTCCATGAAAAAACAACAGAATACATATTCTTTTCAATGAATATGGAATATTCTCTAGAATAGATCACATATTAGACGGAAAACAAGTCTCAATAAATTTAAGAAGATTGAAAGCATACGATACATCTTTTCTAATCACCATGGCATTAAACTAGAAATAAATCACAAGAAAAAAACCTGGAAAAAACACAAACACATGGAGACTAAACAATATGATACTAAACAACCAATGGGTCAACGAAGCAATCAAAGAAGAAATTAAAAAAATAAATAAATGGAGACAAATGCAAATGAAAATACAGTGGTACAAAATCTTTGGCACTCAGTGAAAGCAGTTCTAAGAGGGAAGATTATAGTGATATAGGCTTACCTCAAGAAATAAGAAAAAGCCCAAATAAACAAACTAACCTTACACCAAAAGGAACTAGAAAAAAAAAAAGCCTAAGATGAGTAGAAGAAAGAAAATAATACCACAGAAATACAAATGATTATAAGAAAATACTATGAAAAATTATATGCCAACAAAATGGATAACCTAGAAGAAAAGGATACATTTTTAGAAACATATAGCCTTCTAAAACTGAACCAGGAAGAAAATCTGAACAGACCAATTACAAGCAACAAATTTGAACTGGTAATCAAAAAACTACTAAAAAATGAAAGTCCAGATGGATTCATATATGAACACTACCAAACTTTTAAAAATTAGTTAATACCCATTCTCCTCAAACTATTCCAAAAAATGTAAGAGGAAGGAAAGCTTCCAAATACATTCAATGAAGTCAGCATTACCCTGATACCAAAACCAGACAAAGATACCACTAAAAAAGAGAACTACAAGCTAATATCTCTGATGAACACAGAAGGCAAAAATCCTCAACAAAAATATTAGCAAACCAAATCTAACAACATATTTTTTAAAAAATCATTCGCCACAATCAAATGAGACTTATTCCAAACATGCAAGGATGATTCAATATTTGCAAATCAATCAGTGTGATACATCACACTAACAACAGAAAGGATAAAAACCATATAATCATTTCAATAGGGCAGAAAAGCATTTGACAAAGTTCAACATCCTTCATGATTAAAAAAAGAAAAACTCAACCAAGTAGGTTTAGAGGCAACATACCTCAGCATAATAAAGATCTGTGAAAAATTTGCAGCTAACATCACACTCAGTGGAGAAAAACAGAGCTTTTCCTCTAGATCAGGAACAACATAAAGATGTCTACTCTCATTACTTTTATTCAACATAGATTAGAAGTCCTAGCCACAGCAATCAGACAAGAAAATGAAAAAAAAGGCATCCAAATCAGAAAGGAAGAAGCAAAATTTTCGTTATTTGCAGATGACCTGATACTACGTATAGAAAACCCTAAAGACTCCACTGAAAAACTACTAGAACTAATGAATAAATACAGTGAAGTCACAGGATACAAAATCAATGTACAGAAATTTGTTGCCTTTATATACACTAATAATGGAGCAGCAGAAAGAGAAATTAAGAAAACAATCCCATTTACAATTCTACCAAAAATAATACAATACCTAGGAATAAACTTAACCAAAAAGGTAAAAGACTTGTACTCTGAAAACTATAACACATTGATAAAATAAATTCAAGCTGACAAAAAGAAATGCAAAGACATTCCATGTTCATGAATTAGAAGAATAAATATGGTCAAAAAGTCTATACTATTCCTATCAAAGTACCACCAGCATTTTTCACAAAGCTAGAACAAACAATCCTAAAATTTGTACGGAACCATGAAAGACCCCAAACAGCCAAAGCAATCTTGAGAAAGAATAACAAAGCTGGAGGTATCACAACCCCAGATTTCAAGATATACTGCAAAGCTATAGTAATCAAAACAGTATGGTACTGACACAGAAAAACAGGATAGAGTCCAGAAATAAACCCACACTTATATAATGAATTAATTAATCTATGACAAAGGGGCAAGAATATAAAATGGGAAGAGACAGTCTTTAGCAAATGGTGTTGGGAAAATTGGACAGCCACATGCAAAAGAAAGAAACTGGACCACTTTTATACCAGAATAAACTCAAAATGGATTAAAGACCTAAATGTGAGACCTGAAACCATAAAAATCCTAAAAGAGAGCACAGTCAGTAATCTCTTTGACATTAATCCTAGCAGCATTTTTCTAGATATGTCTCCTGAGGCAAGGGAAATAAAAATAAAAATAAACTGTTAGGACTACATCAAAATAAAGTTTCCCCACAGCAAAGGAAATCATCAACAAAAGGAAAAGGTAACCAGTCCTAATCCACACCAGCAGGTGGAGCTGAAGTGACCCATTCTGGGAGAGGGACTCCATCTTGCTCCCCAGTGAGGCCCTCGCTGGAGGAGGAGGGTCAGAGCTTGGGTGAAGTCAATTGGGGGCTGTAGTTTAGTAAAACAGGAAAGCTACAAAACACTGTGGAGTGCTCGGGTATAAATAAAAAGAGGAAAAAAGTTTCTCAAATCACTGCTGCACCACACGGGGCAGATGCTTCGAGGGTCAGGGTCTACGCTGTCTCTAGCAGCCGCACACTGGACTTTACTGTGCCACAAGAAGACCCTTGTTCCAATTGTTTGTTTGCTTTTTACCAAAGGTTCAAATGAACAATGTAGTGGTGCTGGATAATCCTTCTCCTTCCTACAACCCATTCCAGTTCAAGAACTCCTTCAAGTGCATCGAGGACCTGTCTGAAGACTTGGAATTGAAAAATTTCTATGTGGGCTCTGCAGAAAGTGAAGAATATGATTAAGTTTTAGACTCTTAGTGGGCCCTGTTTCTGCAGGACGGCATGTTTTATTTCCAGCTGAGGCACCTAATCCAAGACTCATTCCAGATGTAGATGCAGTAGGTATAACAGTTGTGCTAATTACATGCACCTATTGAGGGCAAGAATTTATTAGAGTTGGCTGCCATGTAAATAATGAATATATTGAGACAGAAGTATGGGAAAATTTGCCAGGAAAACCAGACTTTTCTAAGCTTCAAAGGAACATTTTGGCATCTAATCCTAGAGTCACGAGAGTTCACATTATATGGGAAGACAATATAGAAAAACTGGAAGAGGCAGAGATCAGTAATCCAAATCTATAATTACCTCTTTCAACAGATGCATTACCTTCAGCATCAAAGGGGTGGATGGCCCATGTCAAAAAACTGACTATTCGTCATGTCAGAATCCTTCATGGACTGCATGTGACCACCTGTCATCCCTTTAGTACAAATTAAGCTATAGAAACACACAAAACTATTTCCCTGCAATTCCATAAGAACACAGTCAAGACACAATGTGAAGAATCTGTTCAAAAAACATCCTGTAGAAAGTTTGTAAGAAAACCAGTATTTGAGTACATTGTAGAATATAAATACAACTATTTTTAAGTAAAAAACAAAACAAAACAAAAAGCCTAAAAGGCAACCTACTGCATGGGAGAAGATATTTTCAAATGACATATCTGATGATAAAGGTTTAGTAACTAAAATAAAGAACTGAAAAACTCAACACCCAAAAAACAAATAATCCAATTTTAAAAAATGGGCAGAAGACATGAACAGACATTTCTCCAAAAAAGACATACAAATGACCAACAGACACATGAAAAGATGTTCAATATCATTCATTATCAGGGGAATGCAAATCAAAAGTACGATGAGATATTACCTCACAATGGTCAGAATGGCTAAAATAAAAAACATAAGAGGTAACAAGTGTTGGCAGGGAGAACCCTCGAGCACTGTTGGTGGGAATGCAAACTGGTGCAGCCACTGTGGAAAACAGTATGGAGGTTCCTCAAAATGTTAAAACTACGGACACCTGGGTGGCTCAGTCAGTTAAGTGTCCCACTCTTGGTTTTGGCTCAGGTGATGATCTCACGGTTCATAAGTTTGAGCCCCACACCAGCTCTCTGCTCTCAATCAGCACAGAACCTGCTTCAACTCCTATGCTTCCACTTTTCTCTCTCAAAAATAAACAAAATTTTTTTAAAAAGTTAAAAATAGAACTATCCTACAGTGCAGTAATCATACAACTGGGTATTTACCCAAGAAATACAAAAACCCTAATTCAAAGGGATACATGCAACCCTATGTTTATAGCAGCATTATTGACAATAGCTAAATTATGGAAACAGCCCAAGTGTCCATCTATAGATAAATGGGTAGATAAGATGTGGGATGGTGTGTGTGTGTGTGTGTGTGTGTGTGTGTGTGTGTGTGTGATGGAATATTATTCAGCCATAAAAAAGAATGAAATCTTGCCATTTGTGACAACATGGATGGAGCTAGAGAGTATAATGCTAAGTGAAATAAATCAGCCAGAGAAAGCCAGCTACCATATGATCTCACTCATATGTTGAATCTGAGAAACAAAACAAATGAGTAAAGGAAAAAAAAAAAAGAGATAAACCTAAACACGGACTCTTAACTACAGAGAACATGCTGATGGTTACCAGAAGGAAGGGGGGGGGGGTGAAATAGGTGATAGAGATTAAAGAGGACACTTATCATGATGAGCACTGAGTAATGTACAGAACTGTTGAATCGCTATATTGTGTACTTGAAACTAATGTAACACTGTATGTTACCTATACTGGAATTAAAGTTAAAACCTTAAGAAAATCTGGTCTTGGGGCGCCTGGGTGGCTCAGTCGGTTGGACGTCCGACTTCAGCTCAGGTCACGATCTCGCGGTCCCGTGAGTTCGAGCCCCGCATCGGGCTCTGGGCTGATGGCTCAGAGCCTGGAGCCTGCCTCCAATTCTGTGTCTCCCTCTCTCTCTGCCCCTCCCCGGTTCATGCTCTGTCTCTCTCTGTCTCAAAAATAAATAAAACGTTAAAAAAAAATTAAAAAAAAAAGAAAATCTGGTCTTTAAAACTCTTCAGTTTTACTAATCCTGTCAATTTCTGACATGGTTCATGCATAGGCTCAGCACAGAGGCTGTGGCAGACGCGGCTTGCACTCCTTACCCTGACAGGCTGGGGAGAGAACCCACATGCTACCGTATATGTGCCTGCTGACACATGCCTGATGAATTATAATTACCACCATCAAGAAGAAATCTGAGCTAAACCACACTCTCCAGATCTGTCCTAAGAGCAATTAGCCATGTACCAATGGAGCTCGGAGCCACCTCTTGGTGTCCAACCTCATTTGAGGACATACTTCAATGAACACTGAAGAGCTAAGTCCTTGAAATAGCACCAAGCACAGAAAAGACAGAAAACAAATGTTCTTGTGGTTAATCCAGACACACGAAGTAGAGAATGCTCACTGATCTTTATATGGAAACTATCTCTTAAGACACCTTCACATCCAGCTGAAATGTACTCTTCTTAGTTTTTAGATAGTCTGGGCTGTTTAATGAGTCATTACCTCTTCTAACTGGACAGCCTACCTCAGAATTTACCTCTTTAGAAAATTTCTCCTGGGGCACCTGGGTGGCTCAGTCAGTTAAGCGTCCAACTTCGGCTCAGGTCATGATCTCGCCGTTTGTGAGTTTGAGCCCCATGTCGGGCTCTGTGCTGACGGCTCAGAGCCTGGAGCCTGCTTCAGATTCTGTGTCTCCCTCTCTCTCTGCCCCTCCCCTGCTCATGCCCTGTCTCTCTCTGTCTCAAAAATAAATAAGACATTTTTTAAAAATTAAAAAAAAAAGAAAATTTCTCCTAACTAAATCTATCCCAATCTGATTACAAATTTATTTAGTACCTCAAAATAGTTCAATCTGCACTTAAAGAATCTTAGATCTAAAAGGAGCTTCAAAAAAATAAATAAATAAAAATAAAAGGCACTTCAGACACCATCCGAGTGGCAGGCTCCCCTGAGAGGTGGCTTCATGACACGGGGACGCTACAGCAGACACACATGGAGCCCAGCCGGCACTGGCACTTGCCAACTGGGTGACTGTGGGCAGTTTCCTTCCCCTCCCCCTTATGGGTCTCACTTTTCTCAACTATAACATAGCCCCTGGCACTTGTAAGAATTTAACAAATAATCACTATTATTGTCAATGTTACTTTGTGCCTCAGAAACTACCCCTGAGAAAGATAAACAGGACTTGCCCCAAGTCCGTAATTGTCAGGTCCCTAAGGTGGTCTGAGCAAAGACCGTTGCCATTTCTCTCCTGGACTATAGCAAAAGCGTGCCAAGTGGTCTCTAGAACCAGTGTTTAATTCCTCTTCTACACTATTACCAGAATGATGCCTTTTAGAAAACAAATTGGATTAAAATCCTCATGCTTAAAAATTGTCAGTGGTTCCCAGTGTTCACAGGACTAAGTGCAAACTCCTTAGCAGCTCAGCCAGCACCCTTCACAGTTTTCCCCTGAACCATCTTTTGGGGGCCATCTCCACCCGCCATTCCAAAGGATGCTATGCTTCAGCTCCACACAACCTCCACCCTCCTCCAAAGTTGCTGTGCACTCTCACCCTTCTATGCCTTGGTCCTGGCTATCTCCATCTGGTCAACTCCAGCACTAAGCCCCAGGCCAGCCTTCTCTTAGGTGAAGCTTTGTAGGCTCAGTTATCGCCCTGCCTCAGGGCTCCCTCCTTCTTCACAGCCTCCTGCTATCTTAATGCTCATCACTCAGTTTTCCCCAATCTGTTGTCTTCCATAGGACTTCCTCACTCTATCTCGTTCCAGAGTAGGGGGTGCTTCTCAGTCATCTTTATATATGCACAGCCTAGTTTGGTACCTGTCACAGAGTGGGTGCTCACTAAATAGATCTAGAATGAATGAGTGAATAAGTTAATGAATGAATGGCTGGGTGGTTAAATGAATTAATGAACAATGGAACTAAGCACTAGAAGGTCCCAGGTTGCTTCTCATTTCACTATATCCCCCTTTGTTTGCACATGAATTATTTTATAAACCTATTAGTACAGTTTTCATTTAAGCATGTGGCAGCTCTTGAATTAGATCAGAAGCTTCTATAGGACATGTGCATCTTCTACTTATGCTTTTCACTCTCTCAGATCTGGACATATCAGCACTGGTTCAGTTTCTGATGCTCTCTTTTGCAATATACTTGCACGACAAGAATTTTCTTCACTTGTCACGAGGGAAGTTACAACGAAGGTTTTATTTCAAAGGTAGTGTGGTAATAAGATGTTATCCTAGACAGCCATAGAAAAGAAATAACCTGGTTTATTTTCTTGCCGACAGTAGAAAACATTCAAGGCTCCAACTCTTTAGATGTTTAAATGAAAGCCTGTATTTTAGTGTTCAGAACCTTCAAAAGAATATTATTTTCTTGCATAAAACATGAAAATATGGGCTCAATGGAAACACTATTTTCAGTCTCTCTCATGTCTTCATCAAACTTTCAGAAATATTTTCTGAAGGAATATAGTACTATTTTAAGCTTGAATTTATTCACATAAGTGATTATAAAGTATTCAACCAAAGAAATAGCTCTTAAGTATGAAACTTTCTTTTATTCCCGGTAACTGAGTAGAGAGACAAAATGTGACTATAAAGGCCAAGATTAAGCTCCTCCGCGCACACGAAAATAAACATCACAGACATGATACTGACCATAATATACTTTATCTGTTTTAAGTTTATTTATTTTGAGAGAGAGAGGGAGAGAGAAAACGAGCAGGGGAAGGTCAGAGAGAGAGAGAGAGAGGGAGGGAGAAAATCCCAAGCAGGCTCCGCACTGCCAGCACAGAGTCCGATGCAGGGCTCAAACTTGAGAACTGTGAGATCATGACTCGAGCCAAAATCAAGAGTTGGACACTTAACCAACTGAGTGACCCAGGCACCCCCACATACCTCATCTATCGACCCTAGATCAATGGTTCTCAACTAAGAAGGACTCTGCCCTCAGGGGGACATTTGGCAATGTCTGAAGACATTATCACAGACTAGGAGCCTACTTGGCATCTAATCCGTAAAAGCCAGGGCTGCTGATGGTGCTAACCATCCCACAATGCACAGAACAACCTCCCATAACAAAGAGAATTATCTGGTCTAAAATATCAATAGTGCTCAGATTGGGAAAGCATGCTGTAGAATTATAGATTTCCACATCACTAAGACAAAAGAGTAGAAGAGGATGAGTTCATATTCCTAATTCTTCTTCCCTCCCCCGCAAAATCTAGAATGAGGAGGAAATAAATTATGATGGTATTTTCACAGCTTAGATGTGAAAGGTAGCATTTGGAAGGAAACAGGACAGGGAAAAATAAGGAGTATTTCAACAACTAAGTTCTTAGAAGGAAAACAGATTCAAGACAGGTTCATTTCCACTGCAGTCAATTCTGGCATCTGCAGTGGGTTTTAACTGTCCAGGCAGATGGGTAACTGGAACTAAAGTCAAACTATCAAGCATATACCAACTCCAAGAGAACAACTTCTCAAGAGCTAAATGAGTTTTCGGTACAAGATTTCCAGTGGCTCTGTGAAGCATCATAGCTCTCATGGAGATTTGTAAAGGGGGCCAAAAAGCTGAAATCTGATGTATCTCCAAAAAAGCTGAACAGGCCTAGTCAATACCAAGGACATTTTAATAGGCAAATGGAACTCTTCCAGCTTCAAAGGGACAATCCAGAACGATATTCACTGAATCTGGTGACTGAAATGCCAAATGAGGAAGGCACCCAAGGAAGATTATTTTCTCTCACTTGTACAATTGTGTTTGCACTGCAAAATAATCTTTACTGAAATGAATATTTGAGTGTCTACTTCCAACTGGAAAGACAAACCAAAATTGTTAAAACTAAATATTTTAAGGATATATTTGGATGCCAAGTTTTTTGAAAAGACCTTTCACTGAAGGCTATTCCAGTTAATTGGTTGAGACTCTGGCCAGACCATCTACAGGTACTGCTGGTTTTCATAACGTATGATTCTGGAACAGCACAACTGTTTTACGTTTCTAAACAGAGAGGCCTCCGAACCAAATCCCCCTAGACAAATACTAACCACCAATCCGTGATAAAAATCTCTTCTTGTGCCTCTTCCATTGCATTTGCCACATCTTCAAAATATCCTTTGGCATTAACGTACCTAAAAAACAAGGGTTTTGTGTGTGTGTCATTTATTTCTGTTTTACAGAAAGAAAGCAAACATATCTTACGGCAAAGTGAAAGACCGAAGCCACTGCCTGAGTTTCTACAAAGCCGCCAGTTTACTTTGCATAACTGAAAACCAAGGATTGGAAATACCATCTTCTGTCTACGAACTAGCAGGAAGCACAGTAAGTAGACGGAAGCAAGCGACGCGATTCTGCCGAGAGCACAACAAATTGGTCTCATCATCACATGAGTCAGATGAATTCTCTCATCCTGTTGAACTCACACCATTGTTCTTCTGAGACTGAAAACACACCAGTTTCCAATCCATGGGCAGAAAACCACGCAATGCTTTTTATTTCAAAGAAATACCTAGCAAGTAAATTCTCGTCCTTAGATTATGGCTAATAACTTAAATAAACATTTTCTTTGCATCATTAAAAAATGTATGACGTTAAGCTTTTAAAGCCAAACTTCAAAATCTAAAGCTAGCTGTCTCAAGCTCACTGTAAAAATCTTAAAAACAAAAGTTGGAAAACTAATCTATGCTCAGGTAATCCTATAAAGAAAGGTCCTTAAGTATAACGCATATTATCTTACCACAGCCTCGAAAATTGATTCCAGATGAATTTATACCTACTATTATATTAGATACTATGACTACCTCAACAGTCTTAGAGCAAAATGATCTTACCATTTGGCTAATGTATTCTCCTGGATAGCAGCATAGGACCCGAATCGATGATCTTTGAGAAAGTTGGTACCATATTTCTGGATGAATTCTTCTATAGCCCCTCCCCACCACCGAGCATGTCTATAGCTGTTGCATTTTAAAATAAGAGTCCTTCAAAGAAAAGCAAAATGTGGAAAAGAATGATCACTCTGTGTTTTGTCTCTTTAAAAAAAAATTAACAATTAAACACATACCATTTTGTTGAAAATTTTAAGCAAAGAGTACCTTACTTTTATCAAGAAAGCAGACTTCTGAACATTTTCAGCAAGCTTTTAAACTGTATATATAGAGCAATATATGGCAATATAGCAAAAATAAATTTTCAGGTTATTTACTCACTCCTTCATGCTAACATGCATAAAGGTATTTACTATGACCTAGAACTGTACCAGACTGTGAGGGGGATAATCTTGAACCTTTTACCATCAGAGAAAATCAGGAAGGTCAACATCTTTTCACATACATACATGCACAGACACACAAAACACATGCCAATGTGTATTAGAAAGGATGTGCATGTGTGTGTGTGTGTGTGTGTGTGTGTATGCATACACATATATAGTCAATGTGTGAAAAAGAGAAAAATTTATAATATGTTCATATACATGAGGCCGAATGTATATATAGAGAAAATGACAACACGTATTGCATAACTATAGCCTTCCAGAAAGAAACATTTATCAACACACACACTCACTAATAAAATCTATAGTAAATGTATGCTTGAGTATCCTTTCAAGAGATCTTTCTTAAAATCTATGTGTAAATAGAATTTTTGTAAATCAAATCACATTTTTATGTTAACTAAAGGATATCAATTTATAAAGTTTTGTTTCTTAAAAATGTGAAACTATCACTCCTTAGCTTATCTGTTTGGTAACTGGTACCATTGAGTAGTTAATTTTATTAATAGGCATACATTTTGTTAAAACAAACACAAATCAATACATGAGATTAGTTATTCTGTTGCACACTGAATATTTAATTCTTAAAAATTCATATAAAGAAAAGTAGTTTCATTATTTTTGATCAAAGATGAGTTCTAAGTAACAATGTTCTAACATTTAAATTATTTTACTTCCTCCTTCACGTAAGGTTGGGAGAAAAACTTTGTTTTTGAGAGAAATCTTTTTAAAATACTTGAAATTTCTGGGGCGCCTGGGTGGCGCAGTCGGTTAGGCGTCCGACTTCAGCCAGGTCACGATCTCGCGGTCCGTGAGTTCGAGCCCCGCGTCAGGCTCTGGGCTGATGGCCAGGAGCCTGGAGCCTGTTTCTGATTCTGTGTCTCCCTCTCTCTCTGCCCCTCCCCCGTTCATGCTCTGTCTCTCTCTGTCCCAAAAATAAATAAAAAACATTGAAAAAAAATTTTTTTTAAATACTTGAAATTTCTACCTTGAAAGATTATCAATTCGGAGCCCGTATTTTGTCTCTGTCTCCTTCTTCCCCACCTTGATTTTGAATTCTTTATCCACCAGCAGGACGAAGGCAATGGCACCACTGTCTGGTTTCATATACAGTAAAAAGGAATCTTTCACTATCAACCACCTGTAAGAAGGTAATAAGTATTTTAGAGTTGTACTGAATTACTGAAACAAAAACAACAAATTATGACAAGCTAGGTAAACATTCCAGAAGACTGTAGATGCAATATTGTTTTTTTTTTTTTTTACACAGAGGATTTCTTTTTTTAAAAATCACCATGAAACAACAACGAAAACTAATAAGAAGTCTATCATAGTTTCCTAAGAAGGACTTGGACCAAACAACTCAAAGTAATTCATTAGCTTTTTATACACTAATGGCAAAGCCTGAAAGAATGTCCCCAACATTGGCAGGTGATGCTTGCAGGAAGTACAGCAGGAGCCCAAGCTGTTGGAAAAATGGAAATGAACTGGAAAAATGTTTACTAAAATAAACTATCATAAAAGAGGTAAATAAGCCTCTCAGTAGATAAAAATCATCCTTTGAAAATAACCCAATGAGCATCGAATACTCCACATATTCTGTTTTTCATTTCAAATTACTTGTGGTTTGGGGCGCCTGGGTGGCTCAGTCAGGTAAGCGTCTGACTCTTGGTTTCGGCTCAGCTCATGATCTCACAGTTTGCGAGTTCGAGCCTCGCATCAGGCTCCATGCCGATAGCTCAAAACTTGCTTAGGATTCTCTCTCTCCCTGTCTCTCTGCCCCACCCCTGCGCGCGCGCTCTCTCTCTCTCTCTCTCTCTCAAAAACAAATAAACACAAAAAAATTCAAATTACTTGTGGTTTTAAGCACTATTCATAAATGATATTCAATAGGACATGATCTCTCCAAAGTATGTATGTATTCAATTCGATATATATTTGAGAGTTTCGTAGTGGAAAAATACAGTGATAAGCTGGGAGTTAGGGCAGAGGTGGAAACGGCACAGAGGTTTCCAGAGAGCTTACTAGGGTAGTGGGGTGCAAACAAGGTACTAGAAAATGAAAAGGTAATGGGTGTAAGGAGGAGGGTGTCCTTAGTTCTCAGAGAAAGGGCTAGAGGCACTCTCCCAAAGACGTGGATCGCAGCAAGGCCAGAAAGGATCCTATTAAATAAAGCCCAAAGCAGGGTGGCAAGGTGTGCATCCCACACTGAGGGAAGAGTTGGAAAAGGCACTGAGGTGTGGAAATGCAGCACGTGTTGGAAGAGAGTTTGGTGAGGCCAGGGTCTCGGAGGATAGTAAAGAAAAATGGGCAAATGAGTGGAGAAAGGGGAAAATGGACAAAGGCCATATTGAGGAGGACCTGATGGAAATGCTCAGGAGGCTGATTTTATATCATTGAACCAGTGTTTCCTAAACCTGCTTTGCCATCACAGTATCTGGAGATGTTTGTTCAAAAAAATAATAGATTCCCAAGCCCCACCACAGATCCATTAAAAAGGCCTAACAATCTGTATTTAAAAAAAGAAAAAAAAACAAGAAACAAAAAACAAACAAAAAAACCCAGACCACCAGGGTTCTTATTAAATAAGAGAATCCTCATGCCCAGGCAAGAAATAGGATGATAATATCATTATAACTATGTTTCAGAAAGAAAGGTATGAAGGATAAAGAGAGATGTAATGTGCAGGTTAGCAAGCTACTAGAATAACAAAATAATTCTTCTTCTACTTGGCTGTGAATATGCATCACGTGGGTATCCTGTTAAAATGCAGATTCTGTGGCTACAAATTCTTTGTCTTATCAAAATGACAAGAAATAACAAGTGTTGGTGAGGATGTGGCGAAAAGGAACCCCTGGAGCACTACTAATGGGACTGTAAGTTGGTGCAGCCACTCTGGAAAACAGTATGGAGATTCCTCTAAAAAATAAAAACAGAAATACCAAATGATCCAGCATTTCCACTTCTAGGTATTTGCCTGAAGAAAGCAAAAACATTAATTCGAAAAGATGTCTGCACCCCAAGTTTACTGCAGCATTATTTACAATAGCTGAGATATGGAAGGAACTTAAGTGTCTATCAATGAAAGAATAAAGAAAACGTGGCAGACTATTATTACTCAGCCATAAAAAAGGGATCCTGCAATTTGCGACAACATGGATGGAACTAGAGAGGATATTACACTAAGTGGTAGAAGTCAGAGAAAGACAAATACCATATGATTTCACTTATATGTGGAATCTAAAAAACCCCAAACAATCAAAATAGAAATAGACTCATAAATACAGAGGACAAGCTATTAGTTACCAGAGCAAGGAGGGGTGAAAGGACAGGCAAAATAGGTGAAGGGGATTAAGAGGTACAAGCTTCAAGTTATAAAATAAATAAGTCATAGGGATGCAAAATACAGCATAAGGCATATAGTCAATAATATTGTAATAACTTTGCATGGTGACAGATGGTAACTATATGGGGTGCCTGGGTGGCTCAGTCAGTTAAGCGTCCGACTCTTGATTTCGGTTCAGGTCATGATCTCACAATCTGTGAAATTGAGCCCCACACTGGGCTCTGCACTGACAGCACAGAGCCTGCTTGGGATTCTCTCTCTCCCTCTCTCTCTCTGTCCCTCTCCTACTCACATTGTCTCTGTCTCTCTCAAAATAAATAAATAAACTTTAAATAAAGTGAATGCAGATGGCAACTGTCTCACACTGCGTACACCACTGTATAATCACATTTACTTGCAATTGTATACTGATCAAATAAATCAGTTCATAACTGAATAAAATATCAATGGGCATATTATACCAAACATTAGACAAAGTAAAGCACATTATGGAACAGAAAAGGCCAGAACACTGGAACACAGGTTAAACAATGCTGTAAATCTATAATAAATTGTTATTGAACTTGCTAACCACATTACGATTTAGTGGCTTTATAATATGGGATTTAATACAGACAGATCTACATTAGTCTCCACGTAGTTTCATTTCATTCACTTGTGTTTTAATATAGGCTGACTCCTACCCAATAAAAGTGGGTGGGATGGATCTTGGATAATGTACAGTAAAGGGCATACATGTGATATGCTTAAAAAAAGGAAAAGCATCAAGGTCACAGAAAGCAAATACCAAACCACAACATCAACATTATTATGGTGATGGCATGTCAAGGTGGGTCTGAGCTTCCTGGTTTTTCTTACCCAGTGAATAAATTAAAGAAATAAAAAGGTATCCCTCAAAAATTAAATTCCAAAGAAGTTTCTCATGTGGGACTTAAGAGAAGGCAACTGAATAGTATAATGGATAACGTTTTCAATAACTGTCAGCAAATGCAGGAATTAGACACTTTATAAGAATTCTCATAGCACTGCTCAATAAAAATGCCCAGGCCATGATATAAACAAGGACTCGGTGGTTCTGAGGGCCTGAGTTATGAGTGCAGACATGTAGCTTGCCTGTTGATAAAACTCGGTTAGCGATAAAAGAGAGTGGATGGATCACATATCTGTTAAAGTTCCTTCTTTAAAGGCAGTCCCTTGTCCCGGCTTGACTCGTGGTACAAGTTGGCGGGCACATGGCACGCCACAGCCCCACGGGACTGCTGTGCTATGCTGATGACTGGGAAGGAGCCACAGAGGCTTTGAACCCCGCGGCTGTCAGGTTTGCCAATCTGAGAAGAAAGACCCGCAGCAGACCCGTGAACCTGTCTACCTGGAAGTCCAGAATATGCAAATGTCATCAGAGCTGGCTCTCGCCAGAGCTCCACACCACGGACAACAGTGTGGGATGACGATGGGATGACCCCTATCCAGGTGTACCAGCTCCCATGGTCGGCATGACAAAACACATCTCAGAAATGCTTCTGGGAGCAGAGGCTGGTGGCACAACCACCAGGGCAAAGGCTGCAAAACACGTCCATAGGAACAGGCCACCAGGTACCACTGTGCAGATGTAGCCTGCACCAGGATACCCCGGGCAGGGGGGCTCCGAGGTCGGCTGTGTCTTCCTGCAGAAATGGGTACTTTTCTTTAATTTGCAGAGGCTCTGTACAGGCTGTAAACAGCATTCCTCAGCAATGGCAATGACAGCTGGTGGACTGCAGGGCCAGAGCCCTGGTCAGCGCTGGGGGTGCCACACGTGTGCAGGCATCCTACGTGCATTCCTGCCCTACCCCTCCAAGAGGCAGCAGCCTGGAAATAGAGAACTGCGTAGCAGTGACAGCTGGATTTTGAACGCTGAGTGCAAAAGATAGTAATTTCTATTCTGGTAACAAATTCTCTTTAATAGTCATTAGATATCAGGGTAAATTGACTCCTGGCCTTTATATAAAGCTCTTCTTAATTATGCCATTCATTAAAACTCTCCTGATTTCTTTCCTTTCTCTTTTGTCAACCGATTTTTTTCCTTAATAGGAGGATATGCAGCAAGAAAGGAGGTCATCAGCCAGCCTTTGGGAGTCCGATCCCAGCTCCCTGGGCTCTGATCCCAGCTCTGCCACCTGCCTGACTGTGTGAACTTGGGTAACTGAGCCTGAGGTCTAAATCCATACAATGGGGATAACAGCAGTGCGCAGCTCAGACACGTTTGTGAGAAGTAACAGATGATTCATCTAGTAGCTCAGCACCGTGCCTCCCACCAATAAATATGCACTTTTACAAACATTCTTGTTCCAAAGTAGGTGAGATCATAGTCTGTTCTAACAAGATGCCTCCTGCCTGGGCCACTACTTGCTGGGGCTTTAAAATGTGGCCAAACCACAGGAACCAGCCATGACCTTCTCAGCCTCACCTTCTACCGTTCCCTCCCACCTCCTAGGTTTGGCTGTTCCTCAGACTTGCCAAGGTTATTCTTTGGGCCTTCTACATTTGTTATCCCTCTCCCTACATATGATTTCTTCTAGATCCTCCGACGGGCAGTCCTTTCCTGTTACTCAACTCCCTGCTTCAACATTTCTCCACAGGGAGGCCTTCCCAAGCTACTCAATCTTAAAAAGCTGTCCCCGACCCAGCCCAGCCCACCCCAGTCCACTGCTCCATCATGTTTAGCTTCCTCCTAACACTTAACCTCAAATTATTTCTCTGCTTCGTTAGTGTCCGTTGAATTCTTGGTATAGCTCAAAGTTCAGCAAAATAAGTCCTACATTTATTTCTTAAAATCTATACCTCTCCCTCTCTTCAGACATTATTTGAGATAAGATTCTCATCTACTCCACTACCAGATGATGAGGAGTTGCTCCCTAGATAAGCTGTTAAAGCAGATGTTTTAAATGGTGGGAAGAAATGTTTGCCCTGTTTGTCTTTCTTTCTTTTTCTTTTTACTTGTCCCTGAGAGAAGGTCGTCGTGAGACTTGATTGCAAGTTTAATTGCCTGGTTTGCTTTATCTGGTTTGTCAATATAGCATAAATGAGAAAGTGGTCAGAATGCTTTTTATGGGTCTAAATATAAAAAAGAGCAAGTTATGAGCGCATCATCCTTAAAAGTAACTCCTATTTAGATACCAATAGCTTCTACCATGAGAAAATCTCTCAACTAATTTTGTCAGCTCTATCTTATCATTTTATTTGGTACTGATATTTTATATCCCACAAATGTGATTCAGGAAATACTTATTAATGGAGGAACCAAGGCTTCAATCTTCGTGGAAAGATTTACACAATTTTAAAATGATGACACATTTCCTTCCAGGGTGGATCATATCTCTTCAGATTGGATTAAATCAGGCTTCAACCAAGACAAAGTTTAAGATGTGAGGGAGGTATATTCTTTTATATAATCAAGTCTGGCCCCCATCTTTTCTGGCTGCCCTTTCTCATGGAGGTGACAACTCCAACAGCAGTTCCTTGACATCTGGAACTAAAGTCACCCTCTCCCATCCTCAAGTCCGTCACCATCCCGTTGCCTTCGTTTTCCTTCAAAGCTCCAGCCCCCTGCTGCACAGATACTGTTTACACGGCCTGTCCACTTTGTCACTGCCTTCACCGCTCCTCTGGTAATGCTCTGTGGGGGCATGCTCTCTTACAAGAGCTAGAGCACATCCGGCCAACATTAGGCACTCACTAAATGACTGCATGGACCAGACCAAGGCTTCTATTTCCTGAGTAGATCTCTCAGGTTGGGCTGGCCCACGTGTCCACTCTGAGAAAAGGATGTGAGTAAAAGTGGTTTATAAAAGGGGCATCTTAGGGAGCTGTTAGGAGCCCTGGCAGGTAGAGCAAGAAAGGAGCCATCAAGGATGTGTCGTGTTTTGTTGTGTCTGCATGTACTTTACTGTGGGCAGCTGGGCTGCAAACCTGCCAGGGGACTCCGGAGACAGTGCAGGGCTTGCTGCAGTGTCACGCCACCAGAGGGTGGAGGGGACCGGACTCCTGCCAGCTCTTGGCTAACGGCTGCTTCTGGGGGCTGTGAACGCTTCCACTCTGCTCTGCACGCAGACCCTAACTGCCCGGAGTGTCTTCAAAGATTCCCAAGGGTTGGGGCGCCTGGGTGGCACAGTCGGTTAAGCGTCCAACTTCAGCCAGGTCACGATCTCGTGGTCCCCGTGAGTTTGAGCCCCGCGTCGGGCTCTGGGCAGATGGCTCAGAGCCTGGAGCCTGTTTCCGAATCTGTGTCTCCCTCTCTCTCTGCCCTTCGCCCATTCATGCTCTGTCTCTCTCTGTCCCAAAAATAAATAAACGTTGAAAAAAAAAAAAAAGTTCAAAGATTCCCAAGGGCTTGCCCTCTGCAACCTTGAGGTTGGCCCCAGCCAAAGCTGGTGAGCGGGGAGGACTGCTCAGGAGGAATCTGTACCAGGGCCCCCTACTGGGCGATTATGCAAGTTACAGCAGTTTATTTGAAGACAAGTGTTTTCTAGTATATTACTTCCTTTTTTATTTTAGTATAATCGTTTAGTCGGAACATAGGAATCTTCCATTTTTATCTAGTCTAATCTCCTGATCTTTCCCTTGTAACTTCTTCCATCCTTTCAAAACTGAGAAAATAAGAGCCTGACTTAGCAGTATTTTTTGTTGGTAGTGTAAATATGTATAAAAGTAAATCTTAGGGTTTATATATTTTTAATATACACTTAGCTCAATTTAATAATTACACATGAGCTCATAGATCTTTTTCAAAATTGGGGAAATAATATATAGTTCTTAATATTTTTCCAAAACTCCAGTAAATTATTATTGTAACCAGTAACTATTGTCTATTATATCCAAAACATTGTGATAAATGCTTTGAGAACACAAAGCAGAATCAGATGAGAATACTGACCCACAGGAGTCTTTGGTTGGGTAGGGTATGAATTAAAGTTCTCTGTCTATATCACACTTACCATAATACACATCCTCACAAATGTAGATCTAAAATGATCATCCCTGAAGTCTGACCAATTTTTCTTTTCTTTTTTTAGTTTATTTTTTTAAGTATACAGTTCAGTGGCTTTTTAGTATATTCATAAAGTTGTGCACCATCACCATTAATATCTAATTTCAGAATATTGTCACTCCCCCAAAAGAAACCCCATATCCATTAGCAGTCACTTTCCACTGTCCGTTCATCCCAGCCCCTGGAAGCCACTCACAGACTCTATCTCTATAGATTTGTTTGTTCTGGACATTGCATATGAATGGAATCATATAATATGTGGCCTTTCGTGTCTGGCTTTCTTCACCTAGCATAATGTTTTCAAGATTCATTCATAATATAGCATGTATTAGTACTTCTCTTTTTTGCCACTAAAAATTTTCAGACATCTATTCACATACTTTAAAACCCTTTAAAATTGTATTTATTCACCAGTTTGTAATATATTCAAAAAAGTTGTACAACTATATATTTTCATCAACCCAGAAAGAAACCCCATATCCATTAATCTTCTTCACTCCTTAGTATGGCCACAAAATATTCCACTGTATGCATAAACCACGTTTTATTTAACCATACATCAGGTGATGGACATTTGGGTTGTCCCTACCTTTTGGCTTTTCTGAATAATGCTGCTATGAACATTCATCTGCAAGTTTTGATACAGACATATTTTTTTCAATGCTTTTGGGTAAATACCTAGAGTTACCATATGCCCCAGTAATCTCACTTCCTATGTTTAATATTTTGAGGAACTGCTGCACTGTTTTCTGCAGTGGCTGCACCATTTTATATTTCTACCAGCAATGTGAGGAGTATTCCAATTTCCCTACATCTTTGTCAACACTTGTTCTTGTGCATCTTTCTCGTGAGAGCCATCCTTCTGGGTATGAAGTTGAACCTCGCTCTGGTTTTGATTTACATTCCCCTAAGGACTAGTGATGTTGAGATATCTACTTGTGCTCATTGGCCACTTGTAGGTGTCCTTTGGCCGACCAGTTGTGGAGTTCTGTGGCCGACCAGGTCTTTATGTATATAATAAAGTTTGCACACTCTACCTACAAGTCCATGTTTGAGTTTTTTTTTATTTTTATTTATTTTTATTTTTATTTATTTTTTTATTTTTTAAAAAAAATTTTTTTTTCAACGTTTATTTATTTTTGGGACAGAGAGAGACAGAGCATGAACGGGGGAGGGGCAGAGAGAGAGGGAGACACAGAATCGGAAACAGGCTCCAGGCTCTGAGCCATCAGCCCAGAGCCGACGCAGGGCTCGAACTCACGGACCGCGAGATCGTGACCTGGCTGAAGTCGGACGCTTAACCGACTGCGCCACCCAGGCACCCCGAGTTTTAATGGTTAAATGGATGCTGAAGACTGGAACGTAAAATAATTTAAAATTTGCTCTGCTGTGACTTTCAAAGGATATATAATTGATTCATAATTGAAAACTAGTAGGTGAAAACTTCCCAAATACCCTGTCTATTAAAACGAATACACAAAGCTGCCAAGTCCTACCTTTTTGACCAGCGGTAGCAGGCTCTTCCCTGACCACAGCAATTCAAGCCTGGTATTCTGTGTCCCCCGGATCTCTTCATTATCATACCTTCTCTGAAAGACACATCAAGTTAACCCGGCATCTTCAAATTTCCAACTCACACTTAGCTGATACAGCCCCGCAACTTGGGAGTAAATAAACTGTTACATAACTTTCCTCCCCACCCTTTCCTCCTTCACTCTCAAATTGCTTAATGTCACATTCGCTAGTCTGGATATTCTAGCAGCTGATCTCTAAAAGCACCTGGTCGGATTGAAGCCAGCAACATTCTCTCACTCACACTGCAGACCTTAAGCATCCTTGCTTCTGGCTCCAAATGCTGACTGTACCCTCTAGTCATTGTGACAAGCTGAAAAAGACCCCACACATTGCCAAATGCCTGCAAAGGAATGGTTCAGCTCACATTGAGACCACTGGAGGTGCTCGCCCACATGTTCCCAGGGATTTCTGCATCTTTTCACCTACAGTTCTAGGACCAAGTCATAACCAAAGGAGTAGAGCACAGCTATGAGAGCTTTGGAAAGAGAAATATCTTGATTTTGAAAGATAGGACAAGAAATAATGATAATAATGGCTTGGGGCGCCTGGGTGGCTCAGAGGTTAAGCAACCAACTCTTGACTTCAGCTCAGGTCATGATCTCATGATTCATGAGATCGAGCTCTATGTGGGTGCCTGCACTGACAGCTCAGAGCCTGCTTAGGATGCTTTCTCTCCCTCTCTTTCTGTCCTCCCCCAGTTATGATCTCAATCTCTCTCTCTCTCAAAAATAAATAAACATTAAAAAAATACTAATGGCTTAATGAAAGAAAAAAAATTAAAACAATTACTAACAATGCTCTTAACTCAAGAAGCTAAGTAGGCTCTATATAAATAACATCAAGCTCTCTCATTATGAAGGAAAAATAATAAGTAAATTCCAATCTTGTTACCTAACAAATTTTACACAGTATTATTTTTAATCATGAAAATGAGTGAGAAATAGCTAACTTTTGTAACTTGTTAAAAGAAGGGATCTGGCATATTTGATTTTTTTTTTCAATTCACATACATTATACTAGTTTCAGGTATACAACACATTGATTCAATATGTGTATATATTGCAAAATGATCACCACGGCAAGTCTAGTTAACTTCCATCACCACATGCAGTTCTACATTTTTTCCTTGTGATGAGGACTTTTAAGATCTGTTTCCTTGCCACTTTCCAATATACAATAATGTATATTTATTTCTAATGCTTTCTCCCGTATTTCATATTTGCCACCTGTATTAAACATTCCTACTGCTGGGCCAGAGGAAATCTGGGCTGTAATAAGAGAGTGGAGCAGTTGATTCCCTTGTTCAACATAGCAAGGTACCACTGTGTATAAATAGAGTCCCTGAGAGGCTCTGACTCTGTTGAGGAGAAAAGAAGGTAGCAGGAAAGCCAGGTAGGCTTTGTCACCATGGCATGCTGGGCAAATCAAATGGTAATGCTTATCAACTTTCACACTTCTCTTTAAGATGCAACACGGAACTTACATGCCCTTTGGTCCCAAATCATGGATGAAAGACAGCTGGCTTATGTCAAGGAATTCTGTCTGAAAAGAGGCCAGAAATTCATACTTTAGAGAGTCAGAAGGAAAAAAGATAAACGTACACATTTGAAAAAAAACATGCATTAGATACCGCTATGTGTAAACACATCTGGGGGACTACACAGAACAATGGCATTGCCCTGTTTTCGTCTCCGCGAGAGAACAGATCAGAAGTGTGTACATAATTCAAACACAACCTAGAAAGTGATGTCTGCTCTCACACGTAGAGACAGAATGTTCAAGAAAGTTGAGGAGAGAGGATTTACTCCCAAAACTCTTCTGTGTTTTCTTTGCTGGGGAAGGGGGACTGTGTCACATAGTGTGCACACAAATAATAGCGGTGTGTGAAGGCGGCAATGTTGGGGCCAGCTTTTGAAAGGTGGGCTAGACTTGGCATGTGGAAGTGGGAGATGAAGGGGGAAACAGAACAGGGAAGGTGTAAAGAGCTCTTGGGATGTACATTTGAGCTAGAGTGAGGAAGATGAAGATAGTTACGTAAAATTAAATGGCAGAGTAGGTTGAGGTGAGTTTGGGGAGGTCTTTGAACATCAGGAATACCAGAATATTTTAATACAAATGAAATAAAATGATTTTATGTAACAATAATATAAAAATAATTCTATTTTTATTGAGTAGCAAAGGAAGCGAATTTTAGGCCCATCTTTCCTATACAAATTATAAGATAAAAACTACAAATATTATAATAATGACACCAATAGCTAACATTTACTAAGTACTTAATATCTATCTGTTGGCCCCCTACTAAGCATTTTTCACACACTGTCTCAAATCTCTCTGAAATAGGTGCTATTTTTCCCATTGTACAGAAGACAAAACTGAGGATTAGAACAGGAATAGGCAAACTTTCTCTGCAAAGAGTCAGACAAAGAATTTAGGCTTTGTGAATCATATACTTTAACTATTATAGCATAAAAGCAGCCATAGACAATACATAAATGAATAAGAATGACTGCATTACATTAAAACTTAATTTATGCATACTAAAATACAAAATTTAATATAATTTTTATGTCACAAAATATTACTCTTTTTAAATTTTTTTCAAACATTTAAAATGTAAAAACTATTCTTAGCTAATGGACCATACAAAAACAGGCAGTGAGCTTGATTTGGTCCATGGGTCATAGTTTAAAAGCCCCAGGCGTAGAGGGGCACCTGGGTGGCTCAGTTGGTTGAGCATCCAACTTTGGCTCAGGTCATGATCTCACAGTTCATGAGTTCAAGCCCCACGTCAGGCTCTGTGCTAACAGCTCAAAGCCTGGAGCCTGTTTCAGATTCTGTGTTTCCCTCTCTCTGCCCCTCTCACACTCACGCTCTGTCTCTCTCTCTCAAAAATAAACATTATTTTTTTTTTTTAGAAACCCCTAGTGTGGAGAAAGACATTAATTGTCCAGGGGCACCTGGGTGGCTCAGTCGGTTGAGTGTCTGACTTCAGCTCAGGTCATGATCTCACAGTTTGTGAGATTGAGCCCCACATCAGGCACTCTGCTGTCAGCACAGAGCCCGTTTTGGATCTTCTGTCCCCTTCTCTCTCTGCCCCTTTTCTGCTTGTGCTCTGTCTCAAAAAAAATAAATAAACTTAAAAAAAAGAAGCTAAATAAACTGTCCAATATCAATAATTAGCAAGGGATAGACTCAGAATTAGGTCAGACTAGTCAGTTTCCTCAAAACAAAGCTGCAAAAGCTGTAAGCCATTCCCCATGAGTGTTAGATGAAAATATGAAAGTGCAGAGGGGAAAACCAAGAACATTACGTGATTCTCAGCACACGCAGGAGTTTTATCTCATGTATTCCTTGCAACAACTAGAGTTACACATTATTTTGCTCCCAAATTACAGTATTTTCTTTAAAAGCAGCCACAGTAAGCCCAGATCTACCAGAGGTTGCAAACCATGCAGTAACAGCATTAACAGAAAATTCAAAGTCAAAAAAGATATGCTCCTGGGGTCAAGAAGCAGAGGGGAGACCAGACACGGAAAACACTCCATATCCACAAAGTTCTGTGGGAAGAACCACAACAATTACATGTCAAAGTAGTTATGGAGGAAAGGGGACTACTTCCTTGCTGATGTGACACTTCAGACGAAATGGCCTTTGATCTAGGCATGTAAACGGGATTAATAAAATGAAACATAACAGTTTTCCTTTAAAGTTTTGTATATGTGATGGAAAATAATCTAATATTAACCTTGGAAGAAAAAAATTACAAATCTTTCACTGCTGTCAGTCTTTATCCAATTGTTTCCGTATCTTTCTTAGGGTTGTTTGAGGAAGTATTTAAAATTCAGAAAGACTGGGGCGCCTGGGTGGCTCAGTCGGTTAAGCGTCCGACTTCAGCTCAGGTCACGATCTCGCGGTCCGTGAGTTCAAGCCCCACGTCGGGCTCTGGGCTGATGGCTCGGAACCTGGAGCCTGTTTCCGATTCTGTGTCTCCCTCTCTCTCTGCCCCTCCCCCGTTCATGCTCTGTCTCTCTCTGTCTCAAAAATAAATAAAAAACGTTAAACAAAATAAAAAAAATAATAAAATAAAATAAAATTCAGAAAGACTTAGAAACCCCAAATCAAACATATCCTCACATTAAATTTTTCATAAAGATTTTATATAAAGTCTTTATGTTTCATTTCTTATATAAAAGATGGCGATTTGGTATCATATTTTTTTATCTGACTTGTGGAAATGCTTCAAATTAGAGAATGTAGTAATGCATGACTTATTAGAAGTGACATCACAGACTTTGAGCATGGAATCCAAACTGTTTCAAAACCCTAAAGCACAACTTCTCATTTCATCTCTAGGGAGCAGAGAGAAAATATCAGTCCTGGTTTACGCTGGAAGAAACTATGACAGAGGTGTAACTAATTTATGCAAAGCTACAGAACAGGTAAATGGTAGAACAGGAAATGAAAAGCAGAAATCAAGGAAACCATTTATCTAATACCTGGATAATTTCTTATTCATATAGCTCTTATCATAGGGTTGACACCAGAAGTATTCTTTGAAATAATTCCAAAATCGTAACTTTAGAATGTCATAATAAAACTGCTAAGTGTAAATTAAAAATATATGTATTAGTAATACAGAAAATGTAAAGTTGTGCACCAATATAAAATGAAAAATGATCTTCATCACTTTAGTTTCACTAGGGAGAGATTTCAAGAAAAAAAAAACTAGCTCTATTATAGACAAAAAAAAAAAATCTCTGGCCATGCATGTTCTAATATTTTTTTTTTTTTAGAAACCCCTAGTGTGGAGAAAGACGTTAATTGTCCAGGGGCACCTGGGTGAGATTTCAAGAAAAAAACTAGCTCTATTATAGACAAAAAAAAAAAAAAAAAAAAAAAAAAAAAAAAAAAAATCTCTGGCCATGCATGCTCTAAAATAGATTTATCAGATTAAAAGTGAATGTGGCAAGGTCAATTTAGAAGCAAACCCAACCCCAATAGGCACCTGTGTGGCTCAGTCAATTAAGCATCCGACTTCAGCTTGGGTCATGATCTTGCAGTTTGTGAGTTCGAGCCCCACGTGGGGCTCTTTACTGACAGCTTGGAGCCTGAAGCCTGCTTTGGATTCTGTGTCTCCCTCTGTTTCTGTCCCTCCCCTTCTCTGTCTCTCTCTCTCTGTCTCTCTCTCTCTCTCTCTCTCTCTGTCTCTGTCTGTCTGTCTCTGTCTGTCTGTCTCTCTCTGTCTGTCTCTGTCTGTCTCTCTCTGTCTGTCTGTCTCTCTCTGTCTCTCTGTCTCTCTCTGTCTCTCTGTCTCTCTCTGTCTCTCTCTCTCTGTCTCTGTCTTTCTCTCAAAAATAAACATAAAAAAAGCAAACCCCAATAATACATTTTGAAATTTAACAAAGATTGTGTTGTCCAAACTTTTCAGTGTATCTTTAGTGATAATAATTCCATTTTCTATTTGCACAAGTGATACTCAAGAACATGAATTAATGATCAATTTAGCTGGACAGTATTCCACTGGGCTTATTGATCTTTTGAATAATGCATTAATCAATGGTTTTTTTTTTCAAAGAAACTTGTGAAAAATACAATTAAACATTAGAGAAACAGGAAAGTATATGACAAAGGACAAGCAAGTAACCCAAGGGGTAACAGTAAACCCTGGAAATTACCTGGCAGTCATATATACGCTACTGTCCTACCTCATCTTTGTACTAGAAGAGAAGGGAGGTGTTCAGCAGTCCCCTTTAAGCCTGAGGTAACAAAAATTCTAGCAAGTGCCGAAGTAGGAAATTCTCAGAAGGGACACAAGAGCATTGGGTTGGGCAGGGCCTTTATGGTGAGGCTGGGAGGTAGGCTCAACTATGCCAGGAAAGACTGCCTTCACGGTCAGACGGTTAACACCACACCAGAGGGAAGAGAAGATGGCTCATCTGTGGAGGAAACTGAGAGGCTGGACTCTCCCAACTCTCAAGACTCAATCATGAGAATGACAACACCTCCCTTAATTTGCAGGCGCAGCTGTTTAACAGTACAGCTTCTTTGTTGGCATGGAAACACCTTTATTCATCTCTACCCATTCTTCTCCTCAAACTAAATTCATTCACCTCGCAAAACATGGGAGGGGTGAACTCAGTATTATTAACCTATAGGATGTTTATCTTCAGATTCCTTCCTTCCAACAGGGAAATTAGCTTGAAATTAGCCTCTCAGAGGTAAGGAATCTGAGTTATGACAGTCAAATGACTTACCGGAAGTTAGCAACATCATCATATCAACCTAGGACCCTTCTCTTGGAAATTATGCACTTTGTTCCATTTCTAGATTTTAATCTTCAGCTACAAAAATAGTGCATTTACGGTTTCTAATGACTCTTCCTTTAAATTCCCTGGAATCTAAGCATTTTCCAGTTATTAATTAAAATGCCCAGCTAATAGGTTCAATACTAGAGCTAGCACTAATAAAATTTAGAACACAAAAGGAATTCTGCTTGAGATTTTGTATGTTAATTGAGTAAATATGTCTCTCTCTTTTTTTTTTTTTAGCATATTATGCCTTGAAGAGAGTCAAAATACATTTATCCCTATTTTATAAATGAGTAAAGAAAACAGAATGAATTACCAATAATCTCTGAGGGAACTATCTAATGTTAAATCCACTAAAACACTAAGATGTTCTGTTTTTCAGAACCTCAAAGAGTATAAAAGAAATTTTATTTTATTTTTTATGTACTTAATATTTTCTTTTATTTTATTATTATTTTTTAATATAAAATTTATTGTCAAATTGGTTTCCATTAAAAGAAATTTTTAAAAAGTCATTCTCTGGGGTGCCTGGGTGGCTCAGTCTGACTTCAGCTCAGGTCATGATCTCACAGTTTGTGAGTTCAAGCCCCACATCAGGTTCTGTGCTGACAGCTCAGAGCCTGGAGCCCGTTTCAGATTCGGTGTCTCCCTCTCTCTCTGCCCCCATCCCCATTCACATTCTGTCTCTCAAAAATAAACATTAAAAAAAAATTTTTAAGTTATTCTCCTGAATAAAAAGTTACTTATCTAAATACCAACTTAACCAATGACCATATGAAAATGAGAAAAGTTGTCCATGTCTAATTTCACTGAAATTTTATTGAAATTTGAGATATGATCCTATCTGATCCCTTGACCTATGATCCATGACCTCTGGCCTAAAAACCCAAATTAATTTCTAATAGGTTTGCTTTACACTTATAAAAATAAGTTAATTATATATGATTGTATAAAAATAACTTTTAATATGATTTTATAGACAAGAGTTTTAATATTTCTCACAGTTATCAAAAGGAGACACAAAGATGCCAATCTAATTTGACAAATATGAGGCAAAAGCCCATAAATCTAGTCTCCAGGCCAGAGTGTCTCACAGGAAAGTTAAATAATGTTAGAAGATTAAAAAAAAAGAAAGAAAGAAAAAAAGAAAATTTAGATCAAACTGTATCTTACAAAAGTTTGAATCATTTTGGAGAATTCTGTTCTTGGGGTAAATAAGTTGCCATCAAAAATGTGGAGTAACATAAATTAGGTGAGTTGTAACCAGGTTTTCCCTCTCCAAGGAAATGTTTAGAAGACATGCTAGAATTTCTAGATACACTATGGCTCAACTTTGGAAAATGTTTTATGATTGGAAAATAAATTAAAATGAACATTTAAAAAAAGGTAATCATCATTTAATCAGCATTAGAATCCAAAATGTAGTACTATCCATAGAAAGAGAAGACTAAACTCAGCAATCACTGTTTCAAAGCCACAAGAAATAGTACAAGTAAAGTCACAGGCAGGCAGAACAGTAAAACAAATAGAAAATTATTGCATACTGGTACTAGTACACATTTAAATAAATCTCTATTAAAGAAAACAGCATATGTGATTTCAGAGAGCACAACAGGAAGCAGCATTTTTAGCAGGAGAAATAGCAGTTAACTAATTGTAAATAATAGCAGTGATATCCTTACTCGTTATACTCTTTCAAAGATGCACATTCCTGAGTCCTAGGAGGGAAGAAATCCCTCCCACCCTCCTCCTCTTGAGATCCTCTGGTTGGACCCATGTTGGCAGTCTCCCTGGGAAAATACTTCTCCAGGATTACGAAACTACATACGCTCCTTCAAGTCCATCAAACAGACATACAGCAAACTGCTGTAGAAGGGGGACTGTGGCTCGGCCCCAGATCCTTTGTGTGTAAAGGGGACCAGCCGGGTACACGTCCCGGCCTCCAAATAATACCCTGGCGGGCAGCAAGTCACCGGAAAACTCCAGAGTCCAGGTGCTCTTGCTTCCTTTCCTCAATACACAGACAACTTCCCTTATGTGCCACCACTCTCTAAACTGGAGGCCACATCTTGTAGGACATATCCGTGTCTGTCCTTAAGTTCCACATACACCACACACGTATGTTCAACCCCACAGCAGTACAGTTTATAAGACACAGACACAAAAACACAATAATCCAATATTGTCTCAGTTACCTGGACTTCTGATAATTGAAGGTGAACCCTTTAAAAACACCCCACCTCCAAGGCCTCTAAAAGGGCTGAGCTTATTGTTTTCTGAAAACTTCTATAAAAGCCCACCCCCTTCTGTTTGCCAGCTGTGTGCCTCCCAGCTGCTTCTAAGCCCCACCACCTCTTTTCTCTTATTTCTCGGGAGTTTTTTCTCTCCCTAGCTTTTCCCATGCTTCTCACTTTCACATGAAAAGACAGGCCCTTTATAAGCATCGCAGGCCAATCAGATGGCCAACCAAGCAGTACGCTCTGTCTAATCTTTGGGTATTCAACTCTGCTCAGCTGTTTTCATCACTTATACTCAGTGTTTTTTTGGTTTTTTTCTTCAGGGTTAGAAATGCTTTGGGGCATTATTCTGGAAACCTGAGAAGAGAAGGGCATTGATTTCTAGATAATCTAGCCTAGACCAGTGTTACAAGTTCATCTAGACACATCAATTTATAGTTGATATTTTTAAAAACAGCATCACTGTGAACTAGATTATTGCTGTCAAATCAACTTTGCATTCATTTTACTAATTTTAACCCGAGGAATGCACAAGTGGATACATGCACTTGTGTTGATAAAATGATCCAAAATTTAGCAGCCGATTTATACTTTTATAAAGTACTTCAAAATTTAAGTCACTGAACGGTACTTACTGTTGCATGGTAGTTTCTATACATGGGCATTTTCAGTAGCTTTGTCAAATAATCTTCCAGTTGTTTCTGTAACACAAATATGGGAGAGAAGAGAGAATGTCCTCATACTTAAAATTTTAAACAGTGACAGTGGTGTGACCATTATCCAATCTTTACTTCTGCAATTTATTCAATTATTTGTTCATATTATCAGTGGACAAGGAATCTTGAATAGCACTAAGGAGTTATTTCCATAGTTCCCCTGAACTTTTATTTAAATTGCTTCCTGCTATTCAACTTTTCATGTGCTTAGGTCTTTTACAAACTGTTGAAGAGGCCCAAGCTGTATATTCGTTCAATCTTCCATAATTACTAGCACAGGACTTGCCCATAGTAGACTGTTTTAAGGCATTTGTTGATTTTATCAAAAACCTTGATTTCCTTAATTTCAACACTGAATTTACTACTGGTAGATATACTGCAGTTTTTTTTAACATCTCTTCAGGGGGAAAGGGGGGGAAGTTTAAAAAGAGAGAGAGAGAGAGAGACACTTTCTAGTACTTATATTCTGATTTCAAATATGGTCAAATGTGAGAGGTTAATGACAATCACATCGACTATGATGATGTGTGGATGCACTGTTAAAGCCACAGCTTCTCATTTTCAGCTGCATTTTCATGTAAGTGCACACAGTAACCCCAAACTGTATCATTTTCCATGATACATGGACAATATGTATTCTAGATCCCTAAAAGGATTTTAAACAAGACGACAACTATACAAAGGAGAAGTCAAATATCCCTTTCAGGATAAAAGTTTCAGATTACAAAACAGAGCTGATATTTCCTTGTTAATTTTCTTTTTTTTCTTTTTCTTTTTTTTAACTTTTATTTATTTTTGAGACAGAGAGAGACAGAGCATGAACAGAGGAGGGTCAGAGAGAGGGGGAGACACAGAATCCGAAGCAGGCTCCAGGCTCTGAGCTGTCAGCACAGAGCCCGACACGGGGCTCGAACTCACAGACCGCAAGATCATGACCTGAGCCGAAGTCAGCCGCTTAACTGACTGAGCCCCCCAGGCGCCCCTCCTTGTTAATTTTCTACTGAAAAACAATTCATCTTCTACCCTGTGCGGCACCATATCACTGAGGCAGAGCACCTGCTCCTGGGGTTTCTGTCCTACTCTTCTCTGACCCTAAGGGCCCACTTATAGTTTGGTAATTAGACTTCACATATACTTGGGACAAGCTACTATGAAGTCTGGAGCAAACGGGTAGAAATAAATGCTTTTAAAGGAGTATATCTCAAAACCCTCAATGGTGAGCTCAAGCTTGACTCACAACCAGCCCAAAGAGGTTCCTGCAGAGGAAAACTTCTTCATAGAACACTCTTCCTCTTCTGGGAAATGCAACCATTCTGAGTGCAGCCATTCTGACCTGGAGAAGAAGGCTGCCTAACAAGTTCCAAAGATGCTAAGCTAGCCTGTGTGAGGGATCAGGGGGAAAGAAAAGTTGCAGCCAGGTCCCCCTCACCTCCCAGGAGCCGCCATGTTTCTACAGCACTGCAAAATTATATTTTGAACAACAGAAGACTGAAAGGGCTTACCCTTCTACCGAAGAATTGTTCTTCTCTGATCATGTTTTCAGATGAGCGGGGCAAACTTGGCATCTCTCGAGGCTCTTCTTTGACATTCTGTCTTCTAAACGTGTGCCTAACACACACACACACACACACACACACACACACACACACACACAGACACACACACACACACAATGGAAACATTTATTATTCTTTGAGTATTACTCTCATTTAAATGAAAGCATAAATATGAGCATAAAAGCATTTTATGTTTATTTTTAGAAGAGCCTGTTTAATAGAAATATCCACCAACAACGGACAAGTTAGCCCATAATATAGATAAAACACTCTTTCCATCCAGCTTGCATACTGGGATAACTTTATAATTAATTCTGAAACAGTTACCTTCTGGTGGGAATGGGGATTCGGATAAAAGCTTTGTACTTGAGCAGCTCTCTATGAAATTCTTGAAAGTGTTTGAATTTCCTCTTAACTTGCCATTTAAATTCCCCATGTGTTAATTCAATAGTGTAAAGATTGATACTTGGTACCTACAGTGATCAATAAAAATGATTGATATTTTAGATAACAAAGTCTAAAGTCTTTCAATGAACAATAGCTCAGACAAGATGTTTCCTAAAACAGGTGGTTACAGAAATAAAATTTCCATATATATATTATATATATAATATATATATATATATATATAATGTATATAATATACATAAGACAAACTCTGAATCACACCAAAGATAAACTTCCACAAGTCGTATTGCTCTAAATACACACACACACAGCCCTGAAACAAGAAATCAGGTAAAGGAGACCATGAGTGAAGACCCTAATTAGATATCAGCGGTGATTTTGCTTGTCCCAAAGTATAAACAGTGAACAGACCACTGGAGCGGGTGAGAGGAAAGCTGGAGGAAATGGATTCCAGGAGCATGATCTTAGCCAGCGGCTTGTCCTTCACAGATGACATTAATGCCTTCTCCTTCTGAAACATATTCCAAGGTCCACCCCTGTCTACAACATCTCCTTGCTCTGAAGGACCACCAGTGACCAACAAGGTACAGGATGATTAGAGGGAAAAAGTGAAAGACTACGCACAAAATATTTTTCCCAATTACTTAACTAAAATGAATCCCCATTTAAAATTTTAAAAAATATTTCTTATTAAAATGCAAATATATCTTGGTAATGATTTCAATCAGAACTAACAGGCCTGGGGGATAGTTTTGATACAGTACAAAGTGTGAGGAGACTGAGGGATGTTTATAAAGCGGAGGAGATCTTGAAGGAAGTTCCATGGACAGGGGGATGGCGTGTAGGGTGGCTAGGCAGTGGGCACTCTGGACTACCCAAAGGACACTGGCCCTTCCTGGAAGATTTAGGCACCAAAGATGTTGGGGGTAGAGAAAGTAAATGTCTCCTCTGCTACTTTATTTATCCAGGCTCTCGTGTCAGCAACCACATGCGTGATTCCTGGCCCTCAGTCCTATTTTTTTTTTATCTTTTAAAATTTTTTTTAATGTTCATTTGTTTTTGAGAGAGACAGAGAGAGACCGAGACAGAGAGCAAGTTGGGGAGGGCAGAGAGAGAGGGAGATACAGAATCCAAAGCAGGCTCTAGGCTCTGAGCTGTCTGCACAGAGCCTGATGAGGGGCTCAAACTCATGAACCACAAGATCATGACCTGAGCTGAAGTCGGATGCTTAACCGACTGAGCCACCCAGGCGTCCCCTATAGTCCTATTTTGCTAACTTCTACATCTACACAGAGTGGCCATGCTTTACTATATAAAATATGAGCAAGAGTATCAATGCAACTTGTGCTCTTAAGTCTGAAATCCAGCCATATCACTGGTAAATATTCAAATGTAGCATTTGCTTCGCCTCTAGTTAGGATTCATGACAATTACTACAACTGGAAGTAGAAAAAAAACAGTTCTGGGGTTCAATATTATATGTTGCCTTTTACTTTACGTTCACTTTTACTTTTACATTACTACAGGTGTCATCCTCCATCATGTGTCAGAGAGAGGAATGCGGGAAAATTCTGAGTGGCCAGAAACTTCGCATTCAAGTGAAAAATGCTCAATTTCAGACGAACCAAATAAATAAGAAAAATTATACAATTTAGGAAAGCGACTACATTTCCAAGGATTGTATCTACAAAAACTGAATACTTTAAAACTTTTTCAAATGCCAAGTTTTAGCCCTCACATATAAATCCAAGACTTTGTACACCAAACTTCTTAGCAATTGTGAGGTGGTATGATACGATGAAAACAAGCTGCCGCATCCTCCTTGAAGATTTTAAAGGTCTGAAACCCTGTGGTGCAGCCTACCAGCTGTGATGCCTCAGCCAAGCGTCACTTCTGTCAGACAACATCCCAGCCGAATTATTGGAATTTTCTGGAATTGGAATAATCTGAAGAGCTTAAATAAAGGGACTGCTTATAAAGATGTGATAGGGGTAAGGAAACCATAAAGGAAGGACAGTAACCTGGGACTCTGAAGGCATTCCTAGTCCTGAAGGAACAAGATGCAGGGCCAGGTACTGGAACAAGAAGGAGAGAACCATGTAAGGATGGCTGCCTTGGGGAAAGGGGTGCCTTTGGTCAAGGGACACAGTCAGCCCAAGGTAACCCCAATCTCCTATCTGGGCTCTTCACTGTCTGAGCCCTACCAGAGGACAAAAGCAGAGAGCCCTGAGGGGCAGAGCACACGGTAGAAAAAGGTAGGAGGAGGCACTGGAGGGCAAATGGAAGATCTCCAGCCTGAGAGGGCCTGAAGAACACCTACCTCATTGGGCTGTCACAGAAATGAAAAGAGAAGGGCCTTGCCTTGAGCTAGCACATAGAATGTGTTCAGTAATTAGAAAAAGTGTGTTTTTATTTACCTGGAATCACATTTATACTGCATGACTTTAGTTCATATTTCTTAGTAAACTAAACACGAAGTAGGATAACGATGATCCTTAGCGGGGCGCCTCAGTGACTCAGTCAATTAAGCATCTGACTCTTAATTTCAGCTCAGGTCAGGATCTCACAGTGTGAGATCAAGCCCCACATCGGGTTCTGCAGTAAGAGTGCGGAACCTGCTTAGGATTCTCTCTCTGCCCATCTCCTGCATGCACGTGTGTGCTGTCTCTCGTTTTCTCTCAAAATAAATAAACATTAAAAAGAAATTAAAAAAGATGATCCTTAGCTTTCTCACACAGACTCAGATTAGAATAGGACTAAACCAAATTCACGTAACAGAAGAAGAGTCCAAGCACAGAGAAGTCCCTAGTTTGGGGGTCTTGAATATTTATTTATCTTTGTGAATAACCTTAGGAGACACCTACTATTAATAATAATATGTACTATTAGTGTATGCTTATGTAATACTATAAGGGCCAAGGATGGGCCACCCCAAGATGGGCCACTTTGTCATGAAGACTACTTTGAGTTAAAAACCAGTGGAAACCCAGCAGATCCAGGAAAAGCTCTTTACCTCCCCCTCAAGCGCCTAGAAAGAATTGAGCTAGAGGACCTGCTCCAGGAGGAGAGCCACCATCACAGATTATACGATGAACCAGCTATGGTAGACAGGGAAGAACTAGCAAAGCCTGTTTGATCAAAGTCCTCCATATGTCCCACTATTTCCAAGTGGCCTGGTAAACATTTGTTACCAAACATTTGCTCTTTGTCATCTCCCTGTGAATTGCATTCCTTCTCTTTGAAGTCCCAGACGTGCCTGTCTTTGGAATTTCCACGTCTGTGTGGATTGCCCATACTTAACGAAATCAAATTTGACCCATGTTAATGGGCCTCATGTCAATTTGAGTCTTAGTCCAGCTAGGAGGATCTTGGGAACAGACAGAACATTCTTGCTCCCTAACAATACAATACGCAATACCCTTGCATAATGCTGTGTATTACTATTATTATTAAGTCCTCTTAAGAAACCTATACGGTGGGCACCGTTATATCCATTATTTAGTGTTATTCACATGTGAAAACTGACAAACAGAAAGATTAAGTAACTTTTGGAGATCACAAAACAAAGACAGGATTTCAACCATGCAGTCTGGCTCTGGAGTCTGGGCATTTCACCCTTTAAGCATGCGTATCCCCTCTGAAGTTAAAAGCTGGTAGGCAAACTAAGAAGTCAAAGGCCACATCAGAGACATTTCTGAGTGCATTGTGCTCAGTGGTATATCAGGGAGGTAGAGACCCCCCTTCATATAAAGGGCCCAAAGGAAAGGCTGCACACAAAGGTGGGTGTTAGGAGTCAGAACATACACACAGGTAGGTCAGGACAGGCCACTAAGCAAAACTATCAGGACCCAGGTAACACATGCCACTCTGCAAAAGACAAGGAGGAAAGGCAGACAGAACCTGTCCCTGGAGAAAGGCTGTTCTACACTTCCCCTGAGGCAGGAGCAAAGGTGGCCTTAGTCTGCCGTGGCCAGAGCTCAACCTGAGGGGACAAAGGCCACCTGCCTGTGGCAATGCCCTCTACTTATCAGACTGACAACTGTGATGTACAGTCAGTAACAGAGCAATGGTGGCTCCCCTCACAACCTAGTCTAATCCACACCAAAGAGTGATGCTTTGCTTGATGAAGTCATCTTCATGGAAGCCGCCTTCCAGCACTCAGGTCCCATGAACAGACCTAAAGGACAGGTCCCAGGAGCAGATCAGAGAGCAGCAGAAGATGCCAGCAGTATTCTCTCAGCACCGTCTCTGGGTAATGACACTGGTCAGTCCAACATCCTGGCTTTTTTTCTTTTTCTTTCAAGAGCCAGGCAGCATCATTATTTTCTTGCTAAACCAGCATTAAGAAAGCTAAACTCTTCCTTGGCTTCTACGTGACGGTCTAGATGGAATGGTGATGCCCCAAGAGCCCACGTTAAACAGAAAATCGAGGAGAGAGGAGGACTAGGAGCGGCACTCAGCAATTTATCCAAGTTATAAATTGCCTTAGGTGTGTATTTAAAAAAAAAAAAAAAAAGCATTTTCCAGAAGTAGGAAAAAGGCATATGAGAATCAAGACTAAATGGAAAGCAAATTCTTGAGAGATGAATAGGACTGACAAGTGATTTGAAAAAAAAAAAAAAAGCTAAAAACATATCATAGCTATGAGGAAGGAAAATGGAAGTCAGTGTGTTAATTGGTATACGTGGACCAATACAAGGTGAGTCCATAAATGCTCTGACCCTTGTTGTAGATGTAAAGCGCTCCACTTCCAGAACTTGGGCTTTTATTGGACAGCCGGTGAGATACGTCTGTATATTAGGCTCCTTAAATCCTTGAGTCTTATAAATAGCAGAGAAAGGAATACACACTAAAAAATAAACAAGTAAATAAAGTTATTGCAAGGACACAATGATATTGTAAGAATACACGATATTAGCATAACTCGCCTTTTATGGGCATCTGTTTAAGAATCATAACCTGCTACAACAAGAATACAGCTAGTGAAATGGTCTCAGCCCAGGGTAGGACATCAGCAAGGATGATCAGTCATTTGCTGGTTATTTCAAATCTGCTCTCTGCCAGGCAACTCTGAGAAACTCTCTTCTCGCTCAGACCACCAGTCTTTACCTTCCTGTATCTTGGGATCGCTGGGAGACACATCATAATCCACCTCTTCTCCCTCAAAGTGCAGCTCCCGTGTGTCCAGATTTTCTATCAAATTACTCATGTCAGCAGCGATTTTCTGCAGTGCAGAGGTATTTACTCTTGGCTCATTTTTCAGTGACATGTTGGCTTCAGACAGGGTAAGAGCAAAGGGGCTGGGGAAAAAAAGGGGGGTTACAAGGATTTATTATTTTGGTCAAATAAAACCCTATTCTACAATATGAGTCCAGGCTTAGATACAGCATATGGAAACAAGTCAACTAGCTCTGTGTGAGCCCCAGTTTAGTCAATGTTTTCATTTATTTTCCTCTTTAACACTTAAAAGATTCCTAGCCTGTAAATTAAATTGGAGTGAGATCCTTAATCACAAGCACGTACGAAAGAGAAACACTACATTGAATAAATGCCAGCATAGCTTTCGCCCAATTTCATTAAGTTGGATAAATGAGGAGACTCCAGGGAGACTGGTTTGGGAATGGTTATTCAGAGAAAATAAATTGATACTTAACTCTAACAAACACACGGAAAAATATCACGTGAAATTAAGCAACTTTAAATATTTTCTAAAGACATTTTAGGGCATTTTACAACAATTTCAATAAGCAGTTTTAAGACATTTTCATGACAGCATAACCCTTTCCACATTTCCTATGTAGGTGATATCCCAAGCAAAGTGTAAATACTATCTTTTCGAAACATGAGGTTCGGGCCGTGACTTTCCATGACTTATAATAATGTATGTGTCTTGAAAGGTAATTGATTAATCTACCTATTCTGAAAGATACTGGAGGTGCTCAAATCGTACTTCTCTCCTTTTTGAAGAAAACAAGTTCTATCTCATTTCGACATTTAATAACACAAGTCTTTAAACATCAGTACCCAGGGAAGAAGAGTTCATATTCATATAGATTTTATTTTTCCTTTAAATACTAAGATTTAAACCTTGAGCGCCATCCTCAGAGCTGAGTGACAAATTCATACTGCTGGAAAGAATTGCTCTGTTACAGCCCGGCCCTAAAACAGCAGGTTTTTCATACCAGCAATTCCACCACACATGTCCATTCATTCCTGCAAATCACAAACATTTACTGAGCGTCTGCCATTCACTGTGAGAGGCAATGAGGAAATCTGTAAAGATGAATAAGGCTGGTCCCTGCAGTTAAGGAGCTCCTGACATGGGTGAGAGGTATAAGCTACATAACCCCAAATTCATTCCTGGCCTCCTCCAAGGTCCAAGGCCTTCCTGAGAATGACATGTGCTGAGTGGAAGACCCTTGGCCAGGTTCTCCCCTACAGGTGTGATCAAGAAGCTGGGGGTCTCTGTGGGAAACACTAAGAGAGTCTTGGCCAAACTTGGACAGCCCTTACTGTAATCCGTCAAGTCTCAGGAACCTATACTGCCGTGTCTGGTAGAAAGAGAATTTGTTTGGAAATTCAGAAGATTGGGCTGGAGGAATGTGGCTCTGGTTTGGCCAGAGATACATAATTAATATGACAAAGTTCTCTGTGAAGTATGTAATCAATTATGTTTCTTTCTCCACGTTGGCCGTAAGGAAGCTTGCAGCCGTATCGATGGTCCACTATTAGCAAAACACAGGCCTATCCTTGCCTACATCACTTCCCTTCAACTTTCTTCTCCACTTCTCATTTATATTATAATAACAGTTTACGTGTACCAATCACTTCATATGTACCTGGCTTGGGGATAAGTCCTTTTTATACATTATCATGTTTATCATCAATAATAATCTATGAAGTTTTGTTATTTCCATCGAAGATGACGGAAGTTTATCAACCCCTCTTTACAGATAAAAACACTGAGGCATAGAGAGATTACATAATTTGCATCCAAAGTCACAGAGCTAGTAAGTAGTGAACGGATTTAAAAACCAGGTCTCTCTGACCCAAAAGCTGATCTTCTCAACCACAGTCTTTATCTTTCCGTATAGTTTTGGTAGATATGTAAATGCCCCTGGAACAGATGGAAGTTTCAGTAAAACAAGTGCTCTTGGGCAAGATTCAAATGGGAAGAATAGGAAATGACCTCCTCTTGATGCTCAGCACCTCAGGATGGGCCCATTTACACTCTCAGGGCCTTGGTAACTCCTCTTGGTAATAAACTAAGGAGGTTGAGCCATCTCCTCTCTAAGGTCCTTTTAACACTGGAACCTTAACTATAGACAAAAAAAATGCTATATATATTACTCAGCTTCCCCTTATAATGTACTTACTTTAACCTAAGAAATTAACCCAAGTAGTTCTTCATATGAATACGAGAAGCAGGTGGCAGATGTTTCCTAATCTGCATAATTTAATGACTGTCTGTTCAGCTTCCATCGAGGAGCTTGTTGCCTCTGGTCACAATTAAAATATTAATTTCCTTCCTTCTCGATTCAACAAACACTTACTAGATGCCAACCGTGAGCCAGGTTTTGCTTTATTTAAAATACAAGGTAATGAGAAACTTAAAGGAAATGAGACAAGGAAAAACAAGTAAGAAATTACATCATATCGTTGCTACTCATGAATTTGTAAGCCCTTTTCTATTGATTAAACTGTCTCATGGTTAACTCTGCCAACTTTCCTAGCACAGCAAAGGAAAACAAGGGTTATTCCAATGACTTTTCTTTTGGACAGAGTGTCTGTTAAAATGCAGGTTAAATTTAAGATATAGAGACTAGAATAATTATACACTGCAAGATAACTGAAATAAATAGTACAGAGTCACTAGATCAAACTAAAATAAAAATCATTTTTCAAAAAGAAAGAAAAGAAGCATATAAACTTGTAAAAAAAAAACTTAGGAGTGAGAAAAGAAGCAGAAAGGAAGCCTCTTATCATTTATATTCAAGTTTTTACTATGTGCTAATAAGCACAATTTCAGCACACTTATTTAATACAGTACTACCTGGTATTTATGATTATTCTGAAAGAGTTAGATAAGGAACTTGCCCAAGGTCACGCAACTTGTGTCAGTGTTGAATTCACTTATTTATAAAGCAGATTTTCTGGCCCTGAAATCTCACGGACTTGGTTATAGAAGTTCATAATTATTGATTTTATTTAATGGGTTGAATGTCTATAAATTAATCTTTTCTATAAAGTTTAAGTATCATAACAACAAAAGATGTTATCTACTTCAATCACCATGCCTTGGAAGGAATCCTACTAACTCTATAGTCATTATAATTAATAGAAACATACCCCAAAGTCTCCTATATTTCTTCTTAGCCTCCTATTTTTGTGGTTCATAATATTTTATAAGATCACATGGAGTTTCAGTAGACCCAAACGGTTTGCAGATTTTTTTTCTAAGCTTTTGTGAAAACTTTACAATTTAATAATCAAAATGAACCAAATTGTTTGTCTATCACTGCCTTCACTCATGTCCGTGGTTGCTTTGTGTTGAATTTTTATCCATCAATTGTATTGCTGCTTTTATTCTTGAATATCAAACTGTAAGGCCATCGACACTCCTATGTTGTCAAATCTTAATTTATTAGCCCATGTTTTCTCTCATCCAAAATAATCTATAACGGTGGGTGAGCAGCTGCCACAGTTACAGTCCATCTTAACCAGCAATGGGATGAGGCCTTCAGTGTTTACCCTTGAGATAGTGTAATTGATTTCATTATCTCCTTATAAAATTATACTGCAAGATCATTATCTCTCTTGGTACCAAGTAGAGATGGTGCCCATGGAGCAGTAACGGCAGCTGTGTTTTATTTTTGTTTGCATCTCTATTTGGAAAGTAAATAGGGTTGTTTTTTTTCTTTTCTGGTATCGAATACTAGAATTAAAATTTTTTGCAGGGAACATTTAATTACTTCCCGTTATTCAGGGGTGAAATCAGAGAACTCTAGAGTTTTTTCTGATCTTCATTTTCAACATCACTGGAAAATAGGACATCAAAGGAAGCAGATATTTTCCTTTCTGATAGTATATATATATATATTTATATATATATATTTATATATATATATTTATATATATATATTTATATATATATATTTATATATATATATTTATATATATATATTTATATATATATATTTATATATATATTTATATATATATTTATATATATATATTTATATATATATTTATATATATATTTATATATATTTATATATTTTATATATATTATATATATATTTTTATATATATTTATATATATATTTATATATATTTATATATTTTTATATATATTTATATATATATTTTTATATATATTTATATATATTTTTTATATATATTTATATATATATTTATATATTTATATGTATTTTTATATGTATTTTATATGTATTTATATATATTTATATATTATATATATTTATATATATTTATATATATATTTATATATTATATATATATTTATATATTATATATATATTTATATATTATATATATATATTTATATATTATATATATATATTTATATATTTTTTTATATATTTTATATATTTTATATATATTTATATTTTTATATATATTTATATATATTTATATATTTTATATATATTAGTAAATACATTTATATTTGATAGTCTTATTGTATTTTAGCAAAGGCATTGCATATATATGCAATATATTGCATATATATGCAATGCCTTTGCTAAAATACAATAAGACTATCAAATATAACTACTAATATTAAAATAAATATTAACATTACTCAATATTAGCTGAGTACATACTAAATGCCAGCCACTATTCAAAAAGATTAATCACATGATCTCCTTGAATCCTCACAATAACCTTAGGAGCTGAGTCCTATTCTTACCCCCATTTTTAAGATGAAAAGCTTAGATGGGCAACTTGCCCAGAGCCGTGCAGCTGGGAAGTGATGGAGCTGGACCCAACCCTGGTCGATCTGGCTCCAAAGTCCAGCTACTTAACCAGCCAGAAGTAGAACTGGGGCTAGCAGGAGGGACAGACAGTGAAGACTTTCACTCCCATTTTACATGCTCATAGAGTAAAACAGTTCAAAAAGGAACAACAATAACCCAAAACTTAACACTCATTTTGTGAAGGTAACCGATTTACTTCTTGTTTCCCTTTCTAACAGAACATGCAGAGTTCCCCATATTTTTTCCAATACATTATTTGTGCTTACCTAGAGAAATAAATGGAATGGATTTCCAAACCAAGAATCATGTTTGAACGTGAAATGAATTATAATTAGATCATTTAAAACCAAACTGAGTCATGGGGATTTCTTGTTTTCCCATTTTTCATTATGATGAAATTAATTGGTGGACCCATACTACATAACCTCCCCCAAACACATTATATAGCAATGATTTGTACAGAACTGACTCGATGTTCCTTGAAATGCAAACATCGTAAATGTGGATTCAAGTACTGAACTCAATCTCTGGTGACACAGTAAACCTTGGATAAATATTTTTTTAGTTGAGCTGACTTTGGATAAAGTAAATGATATTATCACAGTTTACATTCCAAATGATATATTTTGAGAAAATAACACATCAAAAAAATTTAAAAAAAAATTCTTGGTGTTTACTTGGATCTTTGATTTTTTTTTTAATAAAAGAACATTAGTTCCACAAATAATCAATGGAGGGCTTATTATGCACCTTGGGCAGATAATTAAATGTCCGTGGTGGAGGGGACAGGCCAGATGACCATGGTTGTTCTACCCTTTTTATCAGGGTAACCTGGGCAACCCGCAGCCTCCAGGGTTTCAGCATCTCATCTGTAAAATGGAAACAGTGCCACCTATACTTTCCACCTCAGGAAGTTTGAGGAACCAGTGTCATAATGCACACACATCTACAGGCCAAAGTAATCTAGGTTGCTAATATTCCCTTGAATTCTATTAACAGGTGGCCCCTGAAAATTACCCTTAGGAAAGTTTCTTTCATTTCAGTATTTTTCAGGGCTGACAGGCTAGGAAATATCCTGCCTTTCATCTCTTAGTTAGCTCCCAAATTAATGTACCATCTAGCAACTGTCTTCCTGGATGGGCTCCTCTAAGAATAGGGCTCTTCCATTTAACCAGTCCTGAAGTTTTCTGGACTCAATTCTCCCATTTGGAGAGAAGCCACCAAGACTTTGAGTGAAAAAAAACAATCACCAGGCATTAAGCAGTCAAGCCCAGTTAATGCATTTCCTGTTCTTTGCACATCTCCCTGGCCTCATCTTCCTCTCCCTGGCTGGTAAGGCATTACAGTGTCCCTTGTGTCTGTGGCAGTGACTCCTGCTCCCTTTTAGGTCCAGTACCCTTTGTGGCTTTGATGAGATTTATGGACCCCCAACCCCAGAAAAAAAATGAATATATCCTGACACACAGTATTTTGCATATATTTTCGTAGGTTCACGGATGTCCCTTTCAAAACCTTAGTTTAAGAAGCCCTTCCACTGAGCAGTAATCATGAGCTGAGGTGCTGACGCGTCCCTCATCCCACCAGATGAGGACACTCTAAGGTGGGGGAGGGTGAGAGCCAGACTGTTTACCACCGACACCTTGCTGAGCACCTGCTCAATCAATATTTATTGATTAAATGACTTCATCAGTGAGCTATCTACTGAGAAACCAGTCAGCTCCAGGTTATCCAGTGAATGCCACAAAGACATTTCCTTCATATACCACAGATACTTTCAGATGGAAAAGCCATCTGGTTGAAAGAACTCCAAGAGGAATATAACCTGCAAGAAATACACAGGCTGCTGAAGCAGTAGCAAATAAGACAGTGAACTGCTATCAGAGCTAACTGTGTGCCAGGCTTCCACCAAGAGCTTTTCACGCGTCCTCACAACAAGGTCATGATGGAGGTATGGCTGCTATTCCCCCTTTACAGATAACAAGACAGGCTGACCAAGGTGACAAGTCCGAAGGTCAGTAAGTCAGCTCTCAGCACAGCTCTGGCTGACTCGAAAGCCATCCCCCTGTTCTGCTTCCGTGTTCTGCTTGTACCCATATCAGGAAAAGGAGATGCTCTGTGGAATCATAGTCCCTTCTGTGCATAGCCTTTGAACTCAGACTTGCTGTCACTTCTATGGTTCCAGGAACTATAAGTATGATTCCCAAACACTATCCTCCTTCTGAGTTTCAGATCTGATCTGACCTTGGGGCCCCCAGAGCCTAGCAATCTCCCGTTTGCTTATCCTTCCTTCCTGGTTTCCTATCACAGCCTCCATTTGGTCTAACACTGACACTGCTATCCTCCCTGAGGGTCAAGATTGCAGATGATGGTGCTAAATAACCTAGACTCACTGTGCCCACGGGACAAGAGTTGGAAACCGTGTGTTCTCCCTTTTCCCTAGCTAAAAAGAAAAACAAATCTATAATTACACAAAACAAATTTTAGCGTGGAATCATTTCTTGATTCTCATGATTTTCCCTGAATCCTTTGACCTCCTTGGATGGCCTCTCTTCTCTGCCATAAGCTTTCTTAGCCATTTCCGTTGACATGCCCTAGGGTTAAATATTCCCCTTTGCTGTAGTACCAGCCTCCTTTGGTTCATCTCAGTCATAACTTTGAATTCAAGTGGATGTTTTATTTCCAGAGGCAAATACAAGTGTTAAGGGAAAGTGATCTCTATTTCAAATATAGGTAGATAGGTGGGGCGCCTGGGTGGAGCAGTCGGTTAAGCTTCCGACTTCAGCCAGGTCACGATCTCGCACTCCGTGAGTTCGAGCCCCGCGTCAGGCTCTGGGCTGATGGCTCGGAGCCTGGAGCCTGTTTCCGATTCTGTGTCTCCCTCTCTCTCTGCCCCTCCCCCGTTCATGCTCTCTCTCTGTCCCAAAAATAAAATTAAAAAAAAAAACAAAAACAAATATAGGTAGATAGGAAAGTATTCCCTGTCATTTATTGTCTATTTTGGGCCAAGCACTAAAGGCACGTTATGTATATTTCTTCTAATTCGCGTGATAATCTCACTTAGAATTGAGGACAGAAGCTTACTGAGGCTGCACAGAGGTGAGTGGCAAGGCTGGTCCCAGGGCAGAGGCCACACTGATGGTTCCACACTGCCCGCCTCCCCAGCCTCTGCCATTGGGCTCCACGGAGATACACATCACTGCCACTGTCCCCTCTTCTCCTCACACCACCATCCATCTCTGCCTCCTTCAGGCTGAGGGCAGGGCTCCTGCACAGCATGCACAGCACATGGTCCAGCAGAAGCTGGTGTGGCTCCAGCACCCCAGCTCCACCCACCTCTGGCCAGACCCACAGAGACACTGGCTCATCCTCAGGCTTCTGGATTCTGAGGCAGCAGTGCTACACTAGAGCTGGAACCCAGTCACCTCCAGAGTTGTGTGTATGGGCAGAGGGAGCATGGGGAACTGAGTTACACAGCCTATGAGATCAGGGGAGTTAAGGTGCTGGTGGACACATGACCCTCCCCTCCCTGCCTGACTGCACTGAGCACATGGGTGCCTGACTGCACTGAGCACAGCCAAGCTAGAAGCTTTCTATGTGACTGAGCAACGGGGTGATTTTCTTGTGAAGCTATGGCAGCCAGGCAATGCACCACCTTTCATGCTCCTTCCCTCTCTCTTCCCTTCAACCCTCACTCTTGCTGCTGGATAAAGCCCACCATGCAACCTTAGCTCAGACTCTATTATCCAGGAAACTCGGACTAGGGTAGTGTTGAAACCAACAGGAACCATGAACCATCCTGCCTCCTGCAGACATCCATTCTGTGAAGTTACTGGTAATAATAAAAAGAAAACTTGCATGGCGCTTTTGTGTCAGACACTGATCTAGGAGGTTCGCCTGCAGTAACTCCACCGCCTTTACTATTCCTAGCCCCTTTTGACAGACAAGGCAACTGAGGGCACAGACAGGCTAAATGACTAGCTCAAGGTCACACAGAAACCTGACGGGAGACAACTGCCTCGTTTGCTCCTATTGTTGCCTTGACTAACGTGGACAAAGTCACTTTAGTGCTGTTTCCTCACCTAAACACTGAAATGAATACAACAGAGACATTATTGGAAAAAAGACTCCCCTTTCAGCATCACTAAATGCCAGAGAAAACAATACATTCTAAGCAACCCCATCCAGGAGATAAAAACCTACCCCAAATGTCAAGGGAATTTAGATGTTCTGAGAAAAGAGCTAAGTAAGATTTGCTCCTGCTTCTATTAATGGCAATACATATAAACATTTGTATTTGGAGGGGAGGGCCCCCTCTTAATTCCAAAGTTTATTAAGTGTATGTGAGAGACTTTGTATAAGCACTAGATTGACTTAAATCAATAAGGATCCCACAGGGAAAATTCTTTATTAAAATATAAAGGTATATTATTTATTAAAATAAAAAGGTAATTAACACGGCTTAAAAACTGTGATCAGACTTCTGAAAATAACATCATCTTGTGTTTATGGGCAATTTTTTTATGGCCAAGAGCAGAATACCTATGTATTGTGCTGGGTCTATAGGAGAGGAAGCTAACTACACATGAATTTATAGGAACAAATAATGTGCTCCTTGAAAAACTAAGTAAACCTTTTTCTCGCTAAGGTAGACTTAGACCACCAATGATTCAGTGCGTGCACATGAACAAAATAAATACTTTTTCCAAAGTAAAAATGGCTTTAAGAACATTTTTCTTTCACTGGCTCAAAATATTAAATATTAGTTTTAGTGGGTGCATGTTGGTTTTGATAAGAACACATGTTGATTAAGAAGCTAAACTGTGAATTCAAAGGTTTGACTTTATCATTTTCTACTATCATTGCTTTCTTTTTTCTTAACACTGATCTTTGCATCTCATGATGGCAGCCCCATTCAGGAAGAACCTGCATTCCCTCATGTAGACTTTGTCATTAAAGTTCTTTCCAGCTGTCTAAACTTCTTATGAATCCTCCCTTTCACTTCTCTCCAAAGGAAGAAGCAACTTCCTTCTGAGCGAGTTGAGGCAAAACTGAGCATTTTCTGTGATATCCCACAAATCTCGCCAATGAGAAGAATGGAGCTGGCAAGCACATGTGTAGACTCCTCCAGACATTCCCCCGTGCTAATGAGCCCTCAAATTTTGTCATGGCTGCTGATAAACACAGCAAAGTCTTATTTTTTTTACCCATTCACATACTTAGAAAAAATGTCTGTGGAGGCAGCAGACTATCACTGAAGGTATGTGATTTTGAGTCAAACAGCTTGAATTCTGAATCTCCTTATGCTGAAACAAGTCTCTAAATCTCTACATCTCTAAGTCTCAGTCTCCTAATCTATAAACGGGTAATGCTGTTGGAAGTAAAGAATTGGAAGAATTAAATGATATAAAGTGAGTGGCTTGGAGTTGGGGCTCTAACAGATGCTGAAATAATGTTAGTTATGCCTCTGACAGAGTCCCTGGTACCCACATCAGAGCCCAGTCCCTTGCTGAGGACAAGAACTAGCAGTCAGAATTGAATTCTGAGTATGGTCTGATGTCACACACTATGGAAAACACTGCCACGGGGCGCCTGGGTGGCGCAGTCGGTTAAGCGTCCGACTTCAGCCAGGTCACGATCTTGCGGTCCGTGAGTTCGAGCCCCACGTCAGGCTCTGGGCTGATGGCTCAGAGCCTGGAGCCTGTTTCCGATTCTGTGTCTCCCTCTCTCTCTGCCCCTCCCCTGTTCATGCTCTGTCTCTCTCTGTCCCAAAAATAAATAAACGTTGAAAAAAAAATTTTAAAAAGAAAACACTGCCACAAATGTCTGAAAACAAAATGGATTGAGCTAATGTAGCTGTCTCTTTCCCAGTACAAACACAGAATTGCTGAATAACTGTAATCATATTTTAAAAATACTTAGTTAAGGATAAAAGCTAAGGCAGCAACAACAAAAGCAATCATGAAGGAAAACCTTCAATTTGCAAGGATGAAGAAACAAATGAAAGTCAGATGAGTATACTGGAACTCAAGCTGAAGGCGCCCAGGGGTTTTGGTCTTGGATAAAAGAGCTGAGATTACAGGTCTGTCCCCACATGAATGTTAGCAGACATGACCCCAGGATGATAGGAGGCAGGTGCCTGGAAGCCGGACTCCCCGAATAACCTAGAGCCTCAAAGAGTTACACGTTTTAAAAGAGACTATAAGAACTGTACCCAGCAGCCCTGGGCAGAAACTGCGTGGAACTGAGGTAACTACAAAACGAGAAACTTTATATAAAACTGATCTAGGATTCCAATTTCTGGCTTTCACTGATGGTGGTGTAGCCCCTATTAGATCCGCCAGCCATCCCGCAGATGAGGACTACCAATTCAATTATAAAAAATAACTGGCTACAGAACAACCAGAAAGAAGCAGGAAATGGAAAGTAATCTACATTTGGAAGAAAAGAATGGCACCGCTTTTGTCTAAAGGCAGACTAAGTCCGAGCCAGGTTGGGTGACTAAAACTCAGAAAATCCATAATCCTGCTGGCTTGGAGAACCAGATAACAGGCTTCCTGGCTTTCACAGCAGCTGAAAACTGAAGTGGGAAACCTTGGAAAGGAGAGCCACGGAGGAGGAGTGTCAAATTCTGCACAGGCTGGCTTTGAACCATGCAGGCGTGGGTACACTCCAAAGCAACTCAGATAGTACCAAAGTGACCTCAACAGAGGCTTCTGCAGCTGCCCACCACAGGAAAGGCAGAGTTTGGAGTTTAAGTCCAGCCAAATCAACTGCCCACTCAAAAACCAAAAAAAAAAAAAAAAAAAAAAAAAAAAAACAAACCTCTTGAACAGAACTGAATTGAGCTTCTACAATATCTCAGTCATAATGTCACCTAAAACTATTGGACATGGATATAGAAACAGAAAAACGTGACTCATCCTGAAGAGAAAAGGCTATTGTTAATGAAGACTCATTCTAAGATGTTAAAATCAACTGATAAGGATTTTAAAGCAACTATTATAATAAGCTCAAGAATGTAAAGGGAATCTCAATAAAAGAAAAATTCATTGGATGGGCTTAACAGAATAGCAATGACAGAAGAAAGAATCCGTGAAATTGAAGACAGATCACTAGAAATTATCCAATCTGAAGAACAGATGAAGGGGAGGGGGAAGGTTTCTAATAAATGAGCAAAGCCCCAGTGACTTATGTGATAACATCAAAAGATCCAACATACATGTAATTTCAGGCCCAGAAAGTTGGGCTAGAGAAAAAATGAGGGCAAAAAAAAAAAGTTTAAAGAAATAATGGCCACAAATTTTATCAAATTTGGTAAACAAAATAAATTTACAGATTGAGGAAATTTGGTGAATCCCAAGCAGGAATAAATACAAAGAAAATCACATCTATGCACAATAAAGCCAAGCTGCTAGCATATAAAGAAAAGAGAAGATGTCAAAAGCAGCCAGACAAAAAGGACTTACAAAATTTAAGAGAACCATACTAAGGACCACTCATCTCTCATCAGAAACGAATGGAGGCTATAAGACAATAAAATTATATCCCCAAACCTGATAAATATGGAACCAAATAAATGAATATATGTTATTTTTCCTGAAACTAATCTACTAATTCAAATTTCAAAGAATTTCTCAGAGAACTTGACAATATGACCCTAAAATTCATAACAGAAGAGAATTAAGAATAGACAAATAAGCCTTGTCCAACCAGATATCAAGAATTATTATAGGGGTGCCTGGGTGGCTCAGTTAAGTGTCCAACTGTTGGTTTTGGCTCAGGTCACAATCTTACTTTGTGAGTTCAAACCCCACACTGGGCTCTGCACTGACAAGGAAGAGCCTGTTTGGGATTCTCTCTCCCTCTCTCTGTCCCTCCCCAGTTCTCTCTCTCTCTCTGCCCCTCCCCAGTTCTTTCTTTCTCCCTCTCTGTCCCTCCCCAGTTCTTTCTCTCTCTCTCTCTCTCTCTCTCTCTCTCTCTCTCTCTCTCCCTCCCCAGTTCTCTCTCTCTCTCTCTCTCTCTCTCTCTCTGTCCCTCCCTAGTTCTTTCTCTCTCTCTCTTCTCTCAACAAATAAACTTAAAAAAAAAAAGCTGGAGAGATTAAAATGGTATGGTACTAACAGAGAAAGAGACACAGAGAACCAAATAGTGACCCCCAAAACAAACCTATGCATATACAGGTCTTGGTTTATGATGAGAGTGGCATGGAAAACAATTAGTAAAGAAAGAATAAACCCTCAATAAATAATGCTAGCACTACCAGCAATTCACAAAGAAATACACAATAAAATTAGTTCTCTATCTCACAGCTCCCATAAGAATAATTTCTATGTTGATTAATGTCCTAAATATGAATAACGAAAATATTAATCTACAGAAGAATGTCTTTATGACCTCAGGGTCACAAAAGAATCTTAACAAGACATAAAAGGCACAAACCATGAAGGAAAAGCTAATAAATTTAACTACACTAAAATTTAAAACTTGTTACACAAATGGCAAAATTAAACAACAAATCCAAGTTTGGAGAAGATATACATAGAATATACAAAGTACTCCTATAAATACATAAAGAAGAAGATCCAAAGGCCAACAGGAAATAAACCAGGAATATACACAGGCAACTCACAGAGGAAGAATTCTAAATTTACAGTGAATCTTTATACATGTTTAACCTTTCCAGTAATCAGAGAAGTCATATTAAAACAGTAAGATACTTTCTCATATCCATTGAATTAGGAAAATTTTTGCAAGTCAGAAATTATAATGTATCAGTAAGGTAATGGAACTCTCATGCACTGCTTGATACAAATGGGAGTTAAAATAACCCATTGGAAAGATATTTGGCAATAAACTTGAAGAAGGCATAAGCTACTGCCAGCAATTCTTCCCCTAAATATATTCCCCAAGAAACTCAACGATGGGTGAGTTTACATAAGAAAATGTATTGTGAATGAGCACTGAAGCACTGTTCACAGTAAAGAAAACTGGACGAGAGTGTCCATTTATCAGAGAATGAATAAATAATATTTTTAATGAAATACTATACAACAGAGAAAATAAATGGATCAGAACTACATGTATCAACATGAATAAATCTCAACACAAAGTTTGGTGAAAAAAAAGACCATCTTAGAATTTTTGTTTAAGATTAAAAAATACACAGCACAATCCTGTATATTGTCCATTGACATATGTAGAAGTAGGATATAAAAGGAATTGAGGAAATAATATACAACAACTTCAGAAGAGTAGTCACCTTTAGAGAGCAAGGATGGGAAAGAGTGCAATTAGGAAGGGGTACTAAGACGGGCGCCTGGGTGGCGCAGTCGGTTAAGCGTCCGACTTCAGCCAGGTCACGATCTCGCGGTCCGTGAGTTCGAGCCCCGCGTCGGGCTCTGGGCTGATGGCTCAGAGCCTGGAGCCTGTTTCCGATTCTGTGTCTCCCTCTCTCTCTGCCCCTCCCCCATTCATGCTCTGTCTCTCTCTGTCCCCAAAATAAATAAACGTTGAAAAAAAAATTAAAAAAAAAAAAAAGGAAGGGGTACTAAGAGGATTTAATATACCTGTAACATTTTCTTTGCTTCTTATTTCAATTCAGAAGGATATAGGTCTAAATAATAAAACCTGTTAAATCTGGATGTGATAGGTACATAGGTTTTTGTTTCCTAAATGTTAATCTGTACTTTTGAAACATTTCATTTAAGACAAATTTAAAACTATCAAATATAAGTGACATTTTACTAATGTCTTTAAATCCAATCTTGGTTAATTATTGTTACATTCTTTGCAAAAATGAAATTCACTATTCTTTCTAAATTTTTTTTTTCAACATTTATTTATTTTTGGGACAGAGAGAGACAGAGCATGAACGGGGGAGGGGCAGAGAGAGAGGGAGACACAGAATCGGAAACAGGCTCCAGGCTCTGAGCCATCAGCCCAGAGCCCGACGCGGGGCTCGAACTCACGGACCGCGAGATCGTGACCTGGCTGAAGTCGGACGCTTAACCGACTGCGCCACCCAGGCGCCCCGATTCTTTCTATATTCAGCCGATACTGGGGACCCACTAACAAGGTAATATGTAAAATACCGTGAAGTGCTTTGTTCCACAACATCCCTCACCCACCCTCGGGAATGCTTGTATATTTGTAAACTCTAATCTGATTTACCCTAAAATTCAACTGTTGGCATGCACAAATGTTGGCCATGTTTGGGGACTGGTTCAACACCAATGCTAAAAAGATAAAGTTAAATGGGCCTGTACTGGAACTGAAAGCAAATCTGGCCTTTATTTTATTTTATTGAGAGGCGGGGGGGGGGGGGGGGGAAGAGAGAGAGAGAAAACGCATGTGTGAGTGGGGGCGGAGGGGAAGGGACAGAGGGAGGGAGAGAGAGGTGGGGAGAGAAAGAGAGAGAGACAGAGAGAGAATCTTAAGCAGGCTCCATGTTCAGCACAGAGTTCAACATGGGGCTCAGTCCCACAACCCTAGGATCATGACGTGAGCCAAAATCAAGACTTGAACGCTCAACCAATTGAGCCACTCAGGCACCCCAAACCTGGCCTTTTTTCAGGCAACTAAACCTTCCGAGTGGAGCCTTGATGATCCATGGCTCTTATCTATAACGTTGGAGCTTCCACTATTAATGATAGTGATGCTCAGGTGAGGGAAAACAATCATCAAAACTGAAGCTAAATTTGCTTTTGCCTTCTTGAAGGAGTTATTAAAGTTGTTTCAATTAAACTTTTAAAACAGGAAAGCCTTAATATGTTCATTTGAAAATTTCCTCTCCTTAACACCAAAGTAGTCTAACACTTCAAATTAGGAAGGCCTCTCTCTTTATTCTAGAAGTCCACATATTTCAAATAAAATGAAGCTCTTTTCACAAGTTCCTCAAAAATAGAGAAGTGATGATGATAATGCATATTATTAAAATTATAGCCAACATAACATTTTACTTCTTTTAACACATTCTCCAATACTCAATCTCACTGATCTTCAGAATACTCTATAAGGGAAGTATTATTATTCCTTCTACAGCAGAGGTGAGTAAGTCAAGGCTCAAAGAAAAAGGAGAGGGACCACGTATTGGGTTATTTGTCTGCAGTGTGCAGTGGGGCCAGGACTTACTTCTGAGCTCTCCTGAAACTAAGAACAGATATATCAGACTGAAAACAGATATGTAGCCTCCCTATTAGAGAAATACCTGAGCCACTGGCCCCAGCTCCCACCTGGATTCTAGCCTAGGGGTAGTGCACTAGAATGATACAGCTACCTAAGTTTGTATGTCCATTCCCCACTTACTGGCTGTATAAACTTAAACAAGTAACTTAACCTCTCTGTGCCTCAATTCCCAGTCCATACAATGGGAAGAGTCATAATGCCTACCTTATTGGGTTGTTGTAAGATTAAATTAGTTAACATAAAAAATGCTAAAAATGGAATATCTGGCCCAAAGTAAGTGCCATGTGCATATTAGTTGCCATTATTATAAACTAGCCTTCTTACTTTTCAAATGCAACACAAGGGGAATAAGGACACCGAGAAGTTCCTCTAAGGAATAATACTTGTGAGGGACACCTGGGTGGCCCAATTGGTTGAGCGTCCAACTCTTGATTTCAGCTCAGGTCATGATCTCAGTTTCAGGAGTTCAAGCCCCATATCGGGCTCTGCACTAACAGCCCGGAGACTGCTTGGGACTTTCCCTCTCTCTCTGCCCCTTCCCTGCTCACACTCTCTCTTGTCTCTCACAAAGATAAGTAAATAAACTAAAAAAATAAATAAAGAAATAATACTTGTGAAACCACTGCCTTATTTAAATTTTACTCATGGTAGGGACACCTGGCTGGCTCAGTAGGAAGACCATGTGACTCTTGATCTCAGGGTCATGGGTTCAAGCCCCATGTTGGGTATAGAGATTACATAAATAAATAAACTTTAAAAAATAATAAAATAAATAAATTCTACTTACTTTTCAATAAGCCATCTGGAAAAAGTGAGTATTTTCAGATTTTCTTAAGTACAAATCTCCCTCTCTCTCAACATATAACCTTCTTAGATTTCTTCCTTTTACTTAGATTTGTTCTTTTTATTCTTCTTGATTTAAGACTCATATTTCTGTCTAGACTCATGATATTTGTATGCTAGTCACAAAAGTATGTATACTATGAACTTACCATTCCCTATCACATAGTTTTCCTTACAGAGCATTTATAGGAAATTCTTAGCAACTTTATAGCACAGTACTAAAGAAAAGGACAACCAACCATCTGCATAATATTTCAAGACTTCAGACACTCCTTAGTCCACCGTTTTAACATTGTGACCAATAGAGTCACTTCCATGTAGATATGTGGCTGGAAAAGATACCTGTGAAGATGCTGTCCCCTGGTTCCAAAACCTACAAAGTGGCCCTTCTAGTTTCCCTGCCCCCTACACACACACACACACACACACACACACACACACACACACACACAGAGACAGAGAGACAGAGAGAGTTGGACTATACATAGCCCAAGATCACGATTATAGCATTTGGATTTCTGATCTCTACTCAAAATGCCTTTTTGGCCCAAGCTCCTGCTCAAGTTATACTCACTTGCTACTCATTTGTCTGGTCAAATGGGTCCTAGGGATTGAGCCTCCATCTGATCAGGCCTCTGAGGCCAACTGCCAATTTACAGAAGGAAATACAGAGGGGCATACTGAACTGTACCATGAGGATACAACCAGCAAAACTCAGACCATGGGCAAGTCTATAGGTCAAACAGCCCAAGATTTTATTCAAGAAAAATTATAAGGAAAAGAAAAGGATGCAAGAGAATCTGTAGATTAAAATGGGCTCAAAATACATACCAAGTAAGAAAATGATAAAACAAGCAAGATTAAACCCTAGTGTCTAGGGCTGCACACTGAGGTGATAAAACTATCAAGAAATACAAAGATAGTGATAATTTTGGGGATTGAGAGGTTGGCACTGAGATGGGGCATATGAGGCCGGCTTCTGAAGTGGCTGGCACAGTTCTTTTTCTTGATCTCAGTAGTGGTTACCTGAGTGTTTGAATTATAATTATGCACATAACTCTACATTTGGCCCTGGTGTTTTCCCCACCCGGGCATCTTCTGTCACTTTAAATACCCTCCCATCCTCCACGTCTCCACCTGCTGAGACTTTCCACATTTCCTCTTACTGAAACTTTGCCGACTCTCCCCAACCCATCCCCTGCAGGTAGAGACAACATCTCTCTTGACTAAGCTTTGCATCATCTGGTTTCTAAGTTTTCGGTGGCGCTTATATCTCAGAGGTTTGGGGGCACGCCTCATGTCCTCTGTGATGTTGTAAACTCTTGGGGACAGGCAACTGGGTCATCCCCACAGTGCACAGTAAGCACTCAAAACTCTTTTCTGAGCAAACAGCAATAACAACAACAAAAACAACAACAAAAACAAACCCAGTCAATAAAAATTAAAAATTAGGTGAGAACTTTGAATCCACCAGGGTTAGCCTGTCACAAGACCCCCATCTTCCTTAATTTTCCATGATCTATCCTCACTCATTCCTTTGGCCTATCTGAAAACAATGTACAGACGCTGAGTGAGCCCAGTTGGCTTAAAAACAGAGGTTCTTGGGGCACCTGGGTGGCTCACTTGGTTAAGCATCCGACTCCTGTTTTTGGCTCAGGCCATGATCTCACCATGTGTGGGTTCAAGCCCACGTCAGGCTCTGCGCTGACAGCATGGAGCCTACTTGGGATTCTCTCTCCCTCTCTGCCCCTCCCCTGCTCACATTCTCTCTCAAAATAAACTTAAAGAAATATTAAAAAAAAAAAAAAAAAGGACAGAGCCTCTTACCTTGTTCTGCCACTTATGAGTCTTAGAACCAGTAGCCTCTTGCTTTACTTACATTACTCTGGGCCTCTCTGAGCCTCAGTTCTGTCATCTATAAAATGAGACTAATCTTATCTAATAGGATCTAATAAAGTACTTAATCTGGTACCTGGCACAGAGTAAGAACTCAATACATAATTGATATTATAAATATTACTGTTCTCTATTAGTCACATTAATGGGAAAGGTACATCAATCAACCACTGACATTCTAGCCAAGAGAAGTGAAAAAACAAAACCTGGTAACAGACATGTTTCCTAAATGCCAAACAAATTGTGGAAAGTAGAAAACTTAGCAAATCTGCTGTTCCTTTGGTGGCCGTCATACAAATGCAACGTCTTTTGCTAAGGTGAAGTCATCTGTTTGTGTCTGTTTCATTCTTCCTGAGCTGTAAGCTCCTTGGAGACCCCGAATGACCATGTGTGGAACTTGTGTAACAGACTCTCTAGACATATCCCCATGGCCAGCCCCACTATGGGAGCACAGCCGCTGTCTCCTCTGAGCCTCAGGAAAGTTTCTCGATTCCTCTGAACTCTCTCTTCAGGGGTTTCAAGCTCCTTGCCATTTCTGAAAGACGTCAAGTCTGATCTGTCTCAGATCTTTAGCACTTGTTGAGAAGAAATGAACTGAACGAACAAGTAAATTACATGGTCAACGGGCACTATTTTACTTTGCGCATCTGCACGTATCTGAGAAGAAAGAAAAGCTAATGCAATCTGATTCAATATACCTGTGGCACATATATTTCGTGGCAGACACGAAGTTAGAAATGAGGATACAATCTCCGGACTAATGAAACCAACGGATACAAAACTTGGTCAGTGATGATGATGATCTGTGCAATCCATTGGTCCAACCTCCTTCAATGCACTGAGAAGACAGAGGCCCAGGGTCATGCAGAGAAAACAGAGGCAAGTCTAGAACTCAGGCCTCTTTTGTCCCCTGCATGCTCCCACAAGTCTGTTTTGTGGCCTGCTTGTTTCCACATAATGCAGCTCTGAACCACGTCCAGTATGTGTAAGAAGGACGACCAGATAGGCAGGATGAACCGCTTTTGTCTCGGCTGCAGCCAGACTCTGCTCAGTAGGTGTGGACAGGCTGCCAGCCTCACTGGAAAAAACTAGTGTGGGATTGCTCAAGAAACCGTCACTCCCGTGACTGTCTCCAAGGAACAGAATTTTCTAGCGACACCCGACTCTGCAACATCCCTGGGGATCAAAAGCACAGGGACCGTATCGGCGCTAACAAGCAATGGCAAACTGCAAGAGAGGCTGCCCAACTTCCGTGCACTGGAGACAGGCAGTGCGTGCCAGCCAGACTGGCACATCACTGTGCTCTCCAGTCACGCCACTCTGTCTGTGGGGCTTCTCAAGCGGCCAGGATGATGGTAACTCAATCAGCAGCTATTTACTGAGCAACCACAACGTCCTGAGCACCCACCGTGCTGGGCTCCGGGCATACCTCACATATCTTCCTACACTGTGAGAAGAGGCACTTTAGGGAAGGAATCCTCTCGTTGCTCCTCACCTTACTCCATGTATTTGCCTCCTTCCCACCAAAGCCCCAGAAGACGGCCCCTCTTCCCACTTGGCCCAGCTCTCAAGCCCGGGCTTCTTTCAAACCCTCCTTTCCATTAATCAACTCCCTTATCAACCTCCCTGCTCTCATGTTTCTTCCTATTACCCCTTAAACATCCTCAAAGCACCTCATTTATACGTATGGTCCCCTGTACTTCTCGCTTCTCTTTTGCTGTGATTTCACAGTCAAGCTTTGGAAGGTATTATGTTTCCCTGCTCAGCCGGACTGAGCCAAACATGCTCCATGCTCTCTGACCTCTCAGCCTCCCAAAAGGCTGCTCCCTCTGTAGCTTTGCCTTCTTCCACCCTCCTTCTTTTCCTGATTAACTCTTTGTATTCAGGCTCCTCACAGGTGCCACCTCCTCCAGGAAGCCTCCCCTGACCTCCCAGGCTGTTTTAGACGCCTCTCCTCACTGCTTCTACAGCATTTAGGGGAGTCCACTGAGAACACTCTTTCTGCTTGGCCTGTGCCTCCTCTAGAAGATTCTCAGTTCCCTGAAGGGAGAGGTCATCTCTAGATTCCCAGTTCCTAGTGTCTTCTGACTCTCAGTAACTATAGACCAAAGGAGGAATTAATAAATGTGAATTAAGACTTAGAACAGCTCACAATATGGGCAAAACAGAGAACGTGAGCATACTGCTTTCCAGATTACAAAGCATTTTTCACATATACATCATATCTGATTTTCCTCATTCTGCAGGCAAACTATTATTTTTCACCTTCTTTTTAGCTGAAGAAGCAAAGATTTAAAATGATCAAGAGGTCCGACCAGGGTCATACTGTGTAAGTATTAGGTCTGAGAATCATATCATGACTCCTAAACGTCACATTCTCTGCTCTGCCCATTCCCTGTAAGCTACTACCTTCATATTCAGAGGAACACAATACTCTATAAACTCTCCTCATCAAAACCTGATAGCTGGAAACTGTTCTACATGCTTTGTGCCTAACCAAACTACTTATTAGAAGGGACATAAACAGATTTTACTTAATTTTTAACAAAAGAAGTCAGTCTAGAAAAAGAACTAACATAGCCAGGACAATAGAGGTACCATTTCCATCTTCCTCTGGTGGGATGGACGAACACATACGATTAGTGGCATCGTATTCTCCCACCAAGCCCACAAAACATCTCAAATTTAGGGCTCATGATGAAATGGCTACAGATCTGCCCTGTGACTCTTTCATTCTTAAAACCAGGAGACCACCATCTATTTTGGTGGAATAGCAGCAAGACTGCCTGATTAACTCTTTGCATTCAGGCGCCTCACAGGTGCCTGTATCCAACTTGTATCCAAACACACCTTTGACACCCAGCAACGACTGCACCTTGGACAAGCTGTTCCTGCTCCCACAGCCCATGCCAGCCCTTATGCCCCTGTTCATGCCCCTGTTCATCCAGCTGAGAGCACATGGTCCACGACTCTAACTCCTCTCTTGCTGAAAACCTCTCCTTGATGGTCCCACTGTCCTTCCGTTGCAATCACCTGAAAAACCGAACCCTGGGCCAATTCAACGCTCTGACTTCTTGGCCCCCTCCCCAAGAATTTTTTTTTAATATATATACATATATACGTATATGTATATGTATACACATATATATGTATATATATACACGTATGTGTGTGTGTATATATATATACACACACGCACGCACACACATGCATGCACACACACGTATACACACACACGTGTACACACGCATACACACACACGCACACACACACGCACACACACGTATACACACACGTATACACACACACGTATACACACACACGTATATATATACACACACGTGTATATATATACACACACACATATATACACATACACACGTGTATATATATATATACATATATATATATACACATATATATATTTTTTTTTAAGAGAGAAAGAGAAAGAGCGCGTGCGAGCAGAGTAGGTGCAATGGTAGAGAGGGACGGGGGATCTGAAGCGGGCTCTGCACTGATGGCAGAGAGCCTGATGCAGGGCTCGAACTCATGAACTAGGAGATCCTGACCTGAGCCAAAGTTGGAAGCTTACCTGACTGAGTCACCCAGGTGTCCCCCTCCCTGGGGTTTTCAAACATGGGTGCAGAAGAAGCATTCAGCTGGACTCCAACCTCAGCTGACTCTATCCTACTAGCTCCCCCCCCCCCCCCCCCCCCCGTTTAGAGGCAAACTGCTTCAGAAAGTTGTCTACTTACTCCTTGTATTTCATCACTCCTCCCTCATCCTTCATCCTTCAACCCACTGCACCTGGCTTCTACCTCTATACTCTGCCAGCTTTCACCAAAGTCCGGAACCACCCGTATACTGTGCCACCCAAAGGTCACCTCCCCGTGCTTGTTTTCTGTTAACTTCCTGTTGCATAACCCTGCACTCCATTCTTCTTGACTCCATGTCCTCTCTTGGCTTTCATGCCCCCACATTCTTCCAGGGGTCCTCCTCCTTCTCCAGCCACTGAGATGGAATTTTCTTGGAGGCTATTCTTCTGCTCAATTTTATATGCTAGTATTTTTCCAGAGTCCTGGGATCATGCTTTTCCACTCTACCCACCTCTCAGTTACAATGCATGCTGAGATTTCCTTTCTTTTGGTATTTCAATGGCTAATGGGGGAAAACACCATTGAGTACATTCCTCTTCACAGAGTCCATGCCTCTGCCTCTTCTGGAAGACTGGAAGCTTCATGAAGGCAGAAGCCATCTCTGTATTCCTAGTCACCAGTGTCTACTGGGCCCTCAATATCTGTTTCCAGCCTTGTTCTTTCTCCTAAGCTTCAGAACTATATATCCATCTGCCTATGAACTTCCCTGTTGGATGAACTCAATATGATCAAATTAGAATTCATCATCTTCCAGGGCACTTGGGTGGCTCAGTCGGTTAAGCATCAGGCTTAGGCTCAGATCGTGATCTCGCAGTTCATGAGTGCAAGCCCCATGTCAGGCTCTGTGCTAATGCTCAGAGCCTGGAACCTGCTTCAGATTCTGTCTCCCTCTCTCTCTCTCTGCCCCTCCCTGGCTCATGCTCTGCCTGCCTCTCTCTCGCTCCCTCTCTCGCTCCCTCTCTCGCTCCCTCTCAAAAATAAACATTTTTTTAAAGAATTCATCATCTTGGGGCGCCTGGGTGGCTCAGTCGGTTAAGCGTCCAACTTTAGCTCAGGTCATGATCTCACGGTTCGTGAGTTTGAGCCCCACGTCAGGCTCTGTGCTGACAGCTCAGAGCCTGGAGCCTGCTTTGGATTCTGTGTCTCTCTCTTTCTCTGCTCCTCCCCTGCTCATGTTCTCTCTTTCTCCTTCAAAAATAAGTAAAAATTTTAAAAAAGTTTGTAATAAAGAATCCATCATCTTCCAAATCCCAGAACATTTCTTCATCTTGTATTTCCTTTCTGAATGAACTGCAAATACCATCTACCCTGAAAAACTGAATCCTGGAACTCATCCTTAGCAATTATCTCTCCTTAATTCTCTATATCCAATCAATTAATAAGTCCTGCCAGATTCTAAATATCTCTTCAACATGATGACTATATTTCACATCCAAAACCATGGCAGGTATAAGGAAATGAAAAAAGGTGCCATGTAGATGAGCATAGGGTCTAGGCAGGTGATTAACGCATTTAGACTTTATCTCAAAGTCTCTACCCACCATCCCCTATCCCCTCCTCTAGATGCTGAAGGCCTGGAGCTAAAAAGCATTCAATAATAATAAGGTGGACTGCCCCAAATAGAATTTTGTCAGATAAGTAACATTGCTTTCAATTGGTTGCTTTTTTATTAGCCAGCCAATGGTGTTCTTTCACAAATAAAAAAAGATACTGAGCTGAACAGAAAGCTGGCTCTGCTTATACAGTTACTATAGTGAACAACCATTTCCAGAGGAGTTTCCACTGTGTGAAGTCTTAATGGAACCATCCCAGTTCAGTTCTGTCACATTTTAGAATCAATGCAATATTTAAAGTAAACAAGCCAAACTGGATATGGTGGAGGGTGAGGTTTGCAGGAAGGAAGGATAGAGGAGTAACGAGAAACATGCCAGGCTTAATAACGCACGGACACAGTTGACAGATCATGATTCATCATTAAAATGGCACTAATATAAAGTTAATAAAAAACCACAGTGTAATCAGGAAGTATGTAGCTTCTTAGCATTGTCAGGGCACCTATATATGCCCAAAACTGTAAGTAGCAAGAAAAGTCGTTAAAGGAATGGTAAAATGAAGGGGGTTGGGCTACACAGGACAAAGAGGAAAGAAAAATGGACTGGCAAAAATCTGCAAAGACAATTTTGTGAATATACTTAAAACTTGGAACTGTACACTTCAAGTGGGTGAATTCTATGATTTGTGAATTATAGCCCAATGAAGTGGTTATTTTTTAAAAATCTACAAAGACACAGGAATAATAAGTTGTAAAAAAAAAAAAATCGATTGACATATACCAACACTCAAAGAAGAGCAGGTAATTTCAACGATCCTATAGAGTTAGCCAGTACCAAAATCACTTCTACAGTTTTTATAACAAAACTAGACAAATTTTTGTTATAAGATAAACTTATAAACAGAAAGGCACAAAGGAAAAAGACATTGTCAAAGCACTAAAAGAAAGCAATCTGTCAATGCCTACAATGAACATTTTCAAATTCCATTGTTTTCATTATCTATAGACGGCTCAGTGAGATTATCATGCTTTAACAAACACAAGAGTCACACTTAAGTTTCTGCCAAACCAGTATCTTTTTAAAAAATTACAAAGGTATGTAACACACACACACACATATACACACAAACTATTGTAAGCTCAGAAAAAAGCTCGCATTTCTCAATAACTAAAAAACCTATTAGATAAAGAAAAGATAAATTCTGAGGCAGTGATCATTTCCTTTGCAAAGAAAGGTACCAAAGACAAATGAAAACACCCAGCTCCCAGCAACCCAGCATTTGCGCTGCCTTGTTGCAAAAGAGGCAGGGTGCATATTTTTTAAGTCTGTATGAGAAAAACAAGTTAGTTCATGCAAAGACAGAGTCCTTTTGAAATCACTTGAAAAAGTGGATGGCAAATGCAAGGCAGATGAATGCTTAGGATCCACCAGAATAGAAATCGATAACACCTATTCTCTGGTATTACTCCTTTCCTGCTGATCAAGCAAAACAATTCAGCTGATAAGAAACAAAACAAAAACCTACACTTCAGTCTCAACCCCCACCCCCCCGCCCCGCCCCAGATAACTCGTGCAAACCCAAGCAACCAAACAGGACTCACTTTTGGTTTTAAAAGTTAGATCATGTTGAATTCACGGAGAGTCAGTATATGGGTTCTACTTACTTAAAGTTGTCTGAAACCAGGTTTGTTTTAATGTGGCTTCACATCATGAGAAACAGCCAGTGAGCACACAGAAAGAATGAGACAGGAAGGGCTTTGGACTTAGAGTTAAAAGTTTTAGATCTAATCTCAACTCCAGGGACTCCAAATAAACCAATTCAATCCCATGGGGCGCCTGGGTGGTGCAGTCGGTTAAGCGTCCGACTTCAGCCAGGTCACGATCTCGCGGTCTGTGAGTTCGAGCCCCACGTCAGGCTCTGGGCTGATGGCTCGGAGCCTGGAGCCTGTTTCTGATTCTGTGTCTCCCTCTCTCTCTGCCCCTCCCCCGTTCATGCTCTGTCTCTCTCTGTCCCAAAAATAAATAAACGTTGAAAAAAAAAAATTAAAAAAAAAAAATTCAATCCCAGTTCAAAGAGGTGCCTTTTGATCCTTACATACCTATCTTAACAAGCCAGGCATGTAGTAAGTGTTCAGTAAATGTTTTCTGAACTATTACCACCAATAGCTATGAATAGCAAGCACTTACAAAGTACTTTATATGCATTATATCTTTTAACCTTAAACCTAGGTTTTCATATTAACTGCCTGCCACAAATTCAGAAACTGAGGTGTAGAGAGATTAGTAATGTGCCCATGTGATCCAACTGCTGGAGGGCAGAGGGAGGACTGCAGGTCCCAAAGTTGTTGGTTTTTTTTTTTTTAACATTTTTTTTTTTTTAACATTTATGTATTTTTGAGACAGAGACAGAACACAAGTGGGAGAGAGGCAGAGAGAGGAGACACGAAATCCAAAGCAGGCTGAGCTCTCAGCACAAAGCCCGATGTGGGGCTTGACCTCACAGACCCCAAGATCATGACCTGAGCCAAAGTCAGACACTCGACCAACTGAGCCACCCAGGCGCCCCTTAAGGTTCTCAATATGTACACTGCTGTCTCTCTGAACTCAGCCGGTCACATGCCAGAGTAATCACAGCAATGAACATATGAGGCTCCTCCATGTAATGTGTGTTTTATCACTCACCCTTTCCCACCACCTGTCTCCCTGGGAGCACGGACAGTGAAAACCTTCAGGTTTGGGGTTCTCAAAGTGTGGTCTGTTGGATGGCTGGTAACACAGAATCTTTGCATTTTAACAAGATACCCAGGGGATTCATATGGGCATCAGTTTGAAAGACATGGATTTAGACTACTCCAAAACTACGTATTTACTTTAATGATAGGAGGAATGAAGTTCTAGGAAGGAAACTATGGCAGAAGGGTTATACTCAGTGAGAACAAAACCAGCTTGCTATGGCTCTATCAAGACCTTAATTCACCTGCATAATGGCCCACAGATATTCGAAAGGACCTATAAAGATCCCTAGGGAACTGATAATAGAGGCAAAAGCTGAATCTATAAGGGGTAGATCTACAGTCCCACTCCCTTCTAAAATTTCCAAACTCGTGTCTTTAGAAGTATCTACCACATAGCAAATAAAAACACACCAAGGCTGGTGGCAAATACTGAATCGCTCATCAGGCAAAGAGTAGAGCTATGCTGCAGGTTGATAAACCTCCAGATCTGTATACTATTACCACCTTCATTCACGATCCAGGAGGCAATTCTTATCAAGGCAACTTTATCACATTTTTGGAGTACGACACTAAAGTCAACTTAAAGTTGAGTTTAAACTTGATGTCAACTTGAGTTATTTCAACATGGTTTTCTTTTTAAGCCGTACACCTTCATTTTTGGACAGAAAGTGGCTTCTATTTTTAGCCAAGAAGTACAGGACAGTAACTATCCTCTCACAACAGGTGTGAGTTATGTTGGGCTACGAGTCACAATCTAAAGAGGCATCTGATGGAGTTAACTTTTACTCAATATTTCTTACCTGTTTAAACAGAGTTATGAAGGTCTAATAACTCCACATTATAAAAGCCATGCACTAAAAGGTTTGGAGTATATTTGACTTTTTTCTTTATTCCCATTTTAAAAAAATACACTAAATCTGTTTGCCAGTGACAAATCTACACTTCCAGGGAGCACCTGGGTGGCTCAGTCAGTTAAGCGTCTGACTCTGGATTTTGGCTCAGGTCATGATCTCACAGTTTGTGGGTTCGAGCCCGTGTCAGGCCCTGTACTGGCAGTGTGGAGCCTGCTTGGTATCCTCTCTCTCTCTCTCTCTCTCTCTCTCTCTGTCTCTCTGTCCTTCCCCTGATCATGCTCTCTCACTCTCAAAATAAACTTTAAAAAAAAAGACAAATCTACACTTCCAGGAGCTGAGACTACACTGAAGATATCTTCTTTAGTTCTATGCTTTCTGTCATTGAAAGCTACTAGGCAGGTTCTTTTTCTTAAAACCTTCAATTATACATTCTTGACACTTTCTACTTCTCCCCGTCTTCGTCTAGAAAGAACTAGAACAACTGGATTGGATTTCTTGTTAATTAATCATCCAGATATCTCTTAGAAAGTTCGCAAGATATTCTTCCTTCAACCACAATGGAGCTATAAAAAAGAAGTGTTTTTAATTCCCAACTCACTTATTCTGTTACTGTCATGATCATCCTGATTCAGAGATTTTCATCATGATTCAGAGATTTTCTATAAACTGCATCAAATAACCCAGGATTTTACAAAAAACAAAAACAGAAAGATGTGAGCATGTGCAGTCAGAGGGCGAGTGAGAAGCAGAGCAAAGTTTAGCGCAGTGTGGCCCTCATGGATTCTGACTCAGGGCCAAGTCCAGAGGCCACAGAAACAGAAGCACACATATTAACTATGAAGGAGCACTGACAGGGTAGCCCACAGGCCTGAGTCGGCCTAGGATGGGGGCTTCAGGGAGCCATGGGACCATCAAATGCATGAGTTTCCCCAAACAGAACCAAATTCCCAGGCCCGATGAGACCAGTAGTGGATTGTATTAAAAAATTACAACAATTGTGCTAAACCAACCTCATCGCCGGTCGCATTAATGAACATACCACTCTCAGGCATACCTAAGTAAATGTTTGTAGAGCCACAAAAACATTTATATGCTTTGATGTGGTCAACACACTAAAATATGGGGAAAGGGATGCATAGAAAGTTGTTTGCTGCCAAGGATAAATGCAGATATCTGCATTTAGGTTGAAATACACTTACAAGCACAGGCTGGGGCTGCTTAGATTGACAGCTGTTTTGTGAGGAAACCCCCCCTCCCCCGGGAATTGGAGATGAGCTAACTTCACCTTCCAGGCCTTGGGCAGGAACAGGGTGAATGGTAGGAACGCACACTGCAGTCGGCAGACCTGGACCTGAACCCTAGTTCTCCCTTCTACAGCCTGTGGCCCGTTACTCAAATTCCTTAAGCTCCGTCTCCTTACCTGTAGACTGAAAATACCATATTTCCTTGATTCCAACATGTACTTTCTGCCCCCTTTCCCCAACACACATGCATTTTAACTTTTCTGAAATTGGCATGACTACTGGACTTGACATCTACATTCAACGTGATGGCATTTTCTTTCCTCTTTTTCCCCTGAAAAGCTGGAATTTAATTGATGGTATATTTAGCCCTTAGCAGTGTCTTCAAATCAAGGAAATACAACAGTAATGCTGGCCTTAGTGTGGGGAAGACTGAGTGACATATTTAAGGCACTTTGGCACACTGCCTTCAAATACAATAACTGTCCAAAAATGGCAGATGTCAATATTGCTATTTGTGGGAGCCTGGGTGGCTCAGTGGGTTCAACATCTGACTTTGGCTCAGGTCATGATCTCGCAGTTCAAGCCCCGCATTGGGCTGTCTGTGGTAAGTGCTGAGCCTGCTTCGGATCTGCTATGTCCCCTGTCTCTCTGCCCCTTCCCCGCTCATATGGATGCATGCGCTCTCTCTCTCTCTCTCTCTCTCAAAAATAAACACTTTAAAAGATATATTGCTGTTTTTAAGATCTAATGCATTCCTAGGACACATTATCAGAAGAGCAGTATCCAGGAAAGCAGCCGATAATCCCAGCCTGCTAGTCAGCCTACAGTTGGGAGTACTACATTCAATTTGAGGACCACAGAACAAGGGTAAACCACAGACATTCAGAGAATAGGGACAAGTGTGGAGAAGAGTCTGAAAAACATGGTATGAGAAATAGTCGCAAGAATCTGAAGTTTTTAGGCTGAACAAAAATGAGAAGCCTTTCAAACCTATCAAGCCCAGTGGATGTAAGTAGATGTTTCCTCTGTGGTTCCAGGGAATGGAGCTGGCACACGAGGATGGTTCCTCTAGAGAGGACTTTGTCACGTCAGCATACAGGAGGACTTCGTAACACTTTGGGCTCTCTAGGACCGAAGGGGGTTGGGAAATGGAAAGCTTCCTAAAACAGGAAGTGCACCATCAGCACCTGGATGGCACCACGTCAGCACTCTCCAGAAAAGCCTCCTTCATGCTCTTAACGGCTGCACCCTGTGTCCACGTCAACTCTAGAATCCGTGGCCTCGGTCTTCCTCCTCCAGACCTAGGCCAGACCTCTGGGGACCACTCAGAGCAGCAACGGCCTCCAAGGGCATGGGCTCCAGCTAGCTCCAGGGAAAAGCTAGCACAAAAGTGGCAAAAAGTTAAAGGAGAAGGTGCATTCACCGGGGTGCCTGGTATCGTAACAATCCACACGGGAGGTGAAGACTCAGTGTGGATAAAGAAGGCTGGCAAATCCAGACTCAGATGGCAAGAGGTAGGGCCCCAGGGTCTAGCCCTCAGAGTAGTCCTCAGAGTAGGCACTCCACAACTCCTGAGACCAGATAACACCCGCACCTCGCCTACCACATGTAGAATGTTCTAGTTAGGGCCTAATGAATCCATTTAAGACTCAGACCGGTTTTCTGAATTACAGCAACCCTTGGTGACATCCACATTCGTTCCTCCAGTGACAGGCCCTTACTGCCCCAGTTACAAATTTTTTTCTTAAATTAACCTTCTATCCATGCTTTAAGGAAAACTCCACACTCTATGAAAAACTACTATAATTTCACATTGAAACAGAATGTTCTGTATCTTCTTATCAGCATTTACTTGAATACTGGTATTAAGTTTACTGTGAACTTTGTGATTCAACCCCACTGTCAAAGTCATAATCATTTTATCTAAAGCTCTCTGAGCAAAGGTGTGGGTAGCAGCCTTGCCCAACGCACAAGCAAGTACCATGCTTACATCAGGCAGTCAGTGGAGAATTTGACCAAGTGAAAATGAATGGCACAGGAGCCAAATGAGACCAACCTTCAGTCTGCTTCCCAAGATGATGCTACCTTGGGTCTGAGAGAAGCCACAGGCTATGGCTTTTTGGTTTTCTACCTCAGCCCTCAGGTAATCAAAGTGTACCTGCACACCCTTGATCCAAAGACATCTATCATCTGTAAAGTCAGATATAGTTAGGAATCTATAGGACGTGAGATCAAAATTCTCTCTTCTACTGTCTGAAGCAATCATCACGCGTCAGGTGCTAGGATGGAGTTTAGGAGCACAAAGGTCAACAGCTCTCTGACAGAGGCTCACGGTCTAGGGGAGTGGACAGACTTTTAAGAACTAATTCTTGGGGCACCTGGGTGGCTCAGTCAGTTAAGCATCCGACTTTAGCTCAGGTCATGATCTCACGGTCCGGGAGTTCGAGCCCCACGTCGGGCTCTGTGCTGACAGCTCGGAGCCTGGAGCCTGTTTCAGATTCTGTGTCTCCCTCTCTCTCTGACCCTCCCCCGTTCATATTCTGTCTCTCTCTGTCTCAAAAATAAACAAACATTAAAAAAAATAAAAAAATAAAAAGAACTAATTCTCAGAGTGTGAAGGGTAGTGCGGTGGGAGCCTAGAGGAGGAAGTGCTCGATCTGGGGACTGGGGAAAGTAACTGCCGGGAAGGTACAGTGGAAAGGAATCTTGAAGAACCGCTTCGGAGTTCACTGTGCGTACTGGAAAAGAAGGCACATTCCAGGAAAAAGGAATGGTTGCAGTGTGTTAGACTATGTAATCTAAAAGAACAATGGAAAAGTAACCCCGCATGTTTGAGCAAGAGAATGATAGTTATCTTCCGATATCAGGAGAACTGTCTGATTAGGTGTCTGCTTCTCCATGTAGAAGGTACTATGAAAATCGGAGCAGGGGGCACTATGATAGTACACGCTGCACTTTAATATGTATAAGAACTTTGTAAAAAAAAGAACGATTAACAAGGAAACTGGTTGCCTTGAGCAGACGAGTTTACATCATAATTATATCATTTTGGAGTCAGTTTGGGTTCTAATTTGAGCTTAGCTCATGGGATATGCTTAATAAACAGTTGCTATACACATTATGAGACAATACACTCACCTTTACACTGAGTTCCAACACCACACCGAGTTGTCATCGATGGCAATGTCTCATGTATGGGGTAGGAAGGTGGAGTAAAGAACATTCAAGGTGCCTCCCGGCCTGAAGCTCTCCTGGATTATCTCTGCCCATTTCTGATCTGGCATTATTCCCTGGCACTATTCACCAGGAAAGATGCTACAGAAATGCCCATTGAAAACCTTCTACCTAAATGTTAGCTATCGTTACTATTATTTATTTACAGAGAGAGAGAGAGAGAGAGAGAGAGAGAGAGAGAGTGTGCGTGCATTTGTGTGCATGCAGGGGAGGGGCAGAGGGAGAAAGAATCCCAAGCAGGCTCCATGCTGTCAGGATGGAGCCCAACACAGGGATCAATCTCACAATCCACAAGATCACGACCTGAGCCGAAATCAAGAGTTGGACACTCAACTGACTGAGCCTCCCGGGCGCCCCCATTACTATTCTTATTGTACTTTCTTCTGATATTATTTTTCTACTAACTTTATCAGCTCTGGTTCTCTTTCATCCCTGTGTATATCTGTATGTGTGTTTAATGGTATGCAAATATTCTTGCAAGCCAACTCAAATCCTTAGGAGGGCATAGATGTAGTCATTAAAAAACAAAGGAAAATAGGGGCCCCTGGGTGGCTCAGTCGGCTAAGCATCCAACTTCAGCTCAGGTCATGATTTCACAGTTTGTGAGTTCGAGCCCTGCGTCAAGCTCTGTGCTGACAGCTCACAGCCTGGAGCCTACTTTGGATTCTCTCTCTCTCTCTCTCTCTCTCTCTCTCTCTCTCTCTCTGCCACCACCCCTCATGCTCTATCAAAAATGGGTAAACATAAACAAGTTTTTTTTAAAGCAAAGGAAAATAACTTTCTACAATTTATTATAAATGACACTAATAACAATAGCTAACATCACTTAACACCTATGAAGCATCAAACTACAGTAGGCCTTTTATATGCATTATTTTAGTTAATTCTCATAAGAACCTTACAAGGGAAGTATTTATATTTTAACCCATATTTTATAGATTAAAAAAAATAAGTCTTAGTGAAGTCAAGTGATTCACTCAAGGTCCCAACTATTAACTAGTATAACCTCACAATTTTGCAACAGAGTCAACAACAATCTCATATTAACGGCTATATACTCCCACATAGTTTTTAAATCTGATTACAGAAGATTTTAATTTGAATCTGAATATAGGGAAAGAAAACACAAATAAGCCACTTAATCTAATAAACAGGTAACAACACTGAGTTCATTTTGTCTCAATCTCATGCCTCAGGACACTATTAAGAAGAAAGGGCTGGGGCTCCTGGGTGGCTCGGTCGGTTAAGCATCTGACTTCGGCTCAGATCATGATCTCACGGTCCGTGAGTTCAAGCCCCGCGTCGGGCTCTGTGCTGACAGCTCAGAGCCTGGAGCCTGTTTCAGATTCTGTGTCTCCCTCTCTCTCTGCCCCTCCCCTGCTCATGCTCTGTCTCTCTGTCTCAAAAATAAATAAACATTAAAAAAAAAAGAAGAAGAAGAAGAAGAAGAAAGGGCCCACACAGCGGCCAGGTCACATTCACCTAAGCAGTCTTTGAGCATCAAATTAAAATGTTCAGCTTTCTCACATAATGTATGATTCCATTCACATGAAATATTCTGAGTGGGCAAATCTAGAGAGGCAGAAGGTAGAATATGGGTTACCTAGGGCTGGGGGAGGAAAAAACGGGAGCAAGGGAATGAGTACGAGGCCTCTTCTTGGAGTGACGAAAATATTCTAAAATTACATTACGGTGATGGTCACACAACTCTGTAAATATGCTAAAAAATCATTGGGCTGTACACTTTAAAGGGGTTAACTTTGTGATATATAAATATCAAGAAAGCTATTAGAAACTACTTTTCCAGGGCTCAGTATCAAGTGATCTCTAGTCATTCCATGTGGCTGCTGTCTTCCAGAATAAACATGAAAACCATATGTGTAGTAAATAAGCCTTACCCAGGAACAAAATGTTCAACAATGAGGAGAATGAAGACCATGCCTATGAAGTTGGTGAGTTTTCCTTGGAAGCAGTTAACGGGCCTTCAGCCTCTTTCTCAAATGTCACTAGGTAAGTGCTGAATGGTATTAGCTTTTGATTTTTACCAAACCAGAAATAATGGAAATATTCATTCATCATTACTAAAATGTTTTTAAGCAGACAGAATGGAGTATTAGAAATAGCAATAACTGGGGAGTCAAAAGACCTCAAAGGGCCCAAAGACTCCAACTCAACTGGAACCTTGTGGCCTCTGGGACTCAATCATTCTAGGCTTCGGTATAAGATGAGGAGGAAAGTGTTCTCGAGACACAATGGAAATCCATGAAAGTGTCATTCCTAGACTGATGTTTCAAGTATTTAAGTGAGCTTCCTGCCACATCCCTTATTAAATAAACTCTCTACCTTAAAATTGCATTGGCTATAACCACTGACTAAAACTTTAAACCTGATAGATAAAAATCAAAAGGCAATTTCCTAAAGTAATGCATAAACGTAGTGAAATAATTGTTCTCCAAAGTAAAATTATCTCATCCTTTATAAAAATTGATCTTGCCTCATCTAACCTGTCACTCCTAATCTATTTTAATTTTTATTATAAAAACTATAATTTCTTATGAAAGGAAATCTTAGATTTACAAACTGAGGAAAATTAAAATCATTCTTAAAGCCGCCATCTTAATTAAATAGAAAATGGGTGATGTTAACCTGCAATTAAATTTTGGTGCATATTGTTCTCATTTTTTTCTCTTCATAAGTAGTTTTCTTTTTTTTCTTCAACTATAATGTTTAAAAATATTAATATGCAGAAAAGTATACAGAGAAGAAAATACAAACTACCAGAAAGTCTCAACTTCAAAATAATCCCTAAACCTCTATTAACTTAAGGTGACCATCATTTCTGCTATCGCCTTAAGCATAGTACAGACAGAGATACGTAGATTTTAAATAGGGCCAAGTACATAGTGCACAAATAGTTTAATTTTAAGTGTTTTAAATTAAATATCTGTCATCACTACTTGCTATTACACTTTTTTCATACCATTGCAAAATTGTAATAGTTGCATAATGGTCCATCATACAATTTTCTTCTACTGTATGTTTTGAGTACTTCCAACTTTTTATGATAATAAGTAATGTTTCAGTTAGTATTTTTGTACTTAAAATGTTTTATACTCCTACCTGGAAAATTCCAATCTATTACCCTGTTCCTTTTGTGATTTGTCTATTGGCTTTAGAATGAGAAAGTGCTTCCCCATCCAAAGATCCAAATCTTTATTGTTTGACTTCTTTTCTTTCCTTCTTTTCTCTTTAAACATAGTTCCTTAATCTATGGGCTATGTTTTCAAATACTGTTAAAGACTCCAAACTTGTGGCACTGGATGGCTCAGTTGGTTAAGCGCCCGATTTCGGCTCAGGTCATGATCTCACGGTTTGTGAGTTCAAGCTCGAGTCGGGCTCTGTGCGGAGAGCTCATGCCTGGAGTCTGCTCTGCATTCTGTCTCCCTCTCTTTCTGCTTCTCCCCCTCTCACACTCTGTCTCTCTCTGTCTCTGTCTCTGTCTCTCTCTCTCTCAAAAATAAATAAACACACAAAAAAAAGATTTTTAAAAAAAGGACTCCAAACTTGTCACACGTCTAAGTTTTAGCAAAAGCTAAAGTAAGCTATTTGCCCAACATTTTCAAATGCACATTTATGTTTTTAAAGGAAACACTTGTCTCATATTCTTGGCTTTCCACTAGGCCTCAGAAAGCCTCCAGGACTGACAAAATAACCAGAGCTTTGATTATCAGCAGGAAATCATACTGGGCAGGAATGAGGAGGACACTCATACAGGCCAAATTAAGTTAAACATCAGAAGATCCAAGTTCCTAGCCTTAGCAGTTTTATTATTTTAGCCTTTAAAGGTCTCAGAAGTTCCAAGATGAGCTTAAGTATGTAGTCAAAAGACAATTTTCAATGCTGTGGGCTGACTCTCTATGGTCATGACTCTCTATGGTCGCCATTGGTCTCATTTACTGACCATGGGCAAACTCTGTATGTTGCCATTGGTCACCAGCAGAACAGGTGAGAAAACAGTACAAGCCCACCTCCCGCCCAGTAGAGTAAGAACACAAAGGACATGCCTTACTGGTTGACAGTGAGTCAACAGAAGCATCTCTGAGTGTGAAGAGTGACACAGGTATCAGTGCTCACCTGTTTGTTTCTCATTAATAACAAATATTGGATTATAGCCCCCAGAACATAAACTTCTTGTACTAAATTTTCTTCCCACCAGAGCACTTCTCTGAGGCACAGCACTGTTAATGCTGCTATCCGCTATGACTTGGGATAAATGACAGAATCTTCCTGGAACAGTTTCCTCAACTATAAAATGAGGATAAGGACAACTGGCCTCTTGGGGTTGTTGTGAGAAACAGAGAAGAGGCTCAGAACAGGGACTGCCCTTAGGGAATGGTTTTGGTATTAGTTGTTGTTGTTATTACTATGTTATTATTACCACCACTACCTCTACTGTTCCTGCTAGGACTATTATTTCCACTCTACCTCCGGAAATGCCAGACTGTAGGAGTGCCTGGGTGGCTCAGTCAGTAAAGCGTCCGACTTTGGCTCAGGTCATGATCTCACGGTCCATGAGTTCGAGCCCCGCGTCCAGCTCTGTGCTGACAGCTCGGAGCCTGGAGCCTGCTTTAGACTCTGTCTCTGTCTCTCTCTCTCTCTGCCCCTCCCCTGCTCATACTCTGTCTTTCTCTCTCTCTCAAAAATAAACATTTAAAAATATATTAAAAAGAAAAAAAAAGAAAAGAAATGCCAGACTGTAAAACTTAAATTGGGTTTTTCCAAAAGAAAGAGGGAACTGGATGGAGAGGACTGTGGTCAGTCAGATCAGCCTCGGGAGTAAAATCCGCCCAGGAAGTCACTTTTCCTGTCACTGTTAAATACTGAATGTCTGGGGTGGGTGGCACCACAGTCCTCCCCACTTTCTGATACACAAGCACAGGACTTCTGCGCATCGTCACCGTCAGTGAGCAGGGCTGAGCCAGAACCTGGGGGTTAGGCACAAGAAAGACCATGAATCCAAGGCCAGAGACCACAGACTAACACCTCCCCAAAGGGGCACCGGAAAGATCCGGACTAGGGGTAGGAATGAGAGCCACCTGGGCCATGAATAGATTTATCAAGGTTCAGCAGTCAGAAAACCAACTGGCTCTTGATATCACAGTTACTTCTAGGTATTCATTTCTTTCCTCTGAGTGCCTATCTTCTACCGCCAGTCAGTTCTCCCAGTGTGTGGGCCAGTTCGTACTGAAATGGTTTGCCTGAGGATTTGTCTCCAACCTCGAAGCTCTGAATCGTTTTAAAAGAAAATAAGGATCACACGCTTATGCATTATCAGCTAGGTTCACCAGCCATCTGAGATTTATGAGACATCTAGAGTACTTTGAATTCCAACAAGAAAGCAGTTTGATATAAATTAATCAGCTCAAAGCTTCGCTTAAAATTAGATGGTATGGAATGAGAAAAATACCCGTCTCTACTTGATTCTAGGCAAAAGGCAGAGTTGTAACAAAACCAAACTAGTCCAGCAAGATGAGAACAAGAATTACAATGCAAGTTTCAAACCTAGAATCAGGAATAAGATTTGCTTACTTTATCCTCAAATTACAGATTTCGAACACCCTACTGTATGTATGGTCTTTTTTTTTCTCCCCATGTTTGAAGGAAACGTAATGAATATTCTTTGGGAAAACCCTAAAATCTGGCCTTCAGGGAGTTTCTCCTATACTTTGCTACATTTGTTTATTTGTGTTTCTACTCAGTGGTATTTTGTTTGGGTATCTTCTCTAGAGGAAAGGCTGTGCAGCACTTGGGAACACAGAAATTGAGATCGACCAGACACAAATGAGTTTCCTGTGAGCTTTTGAAGACTTTTATCTATGCTGACTAAACACAAGTAAGTAACATTAAGTAATGTTAAGAAAATGTTCTTAACATTGTTCTTGAAAAATCACTGGACAGCAATAGTCATGCTGACAAAAGTCCTTCTTTAAATTTTAAATTAAGAGCATTTAATTATTAATAACAGTATAATAAAGAGTACGTATATGCAGTAAGAGTGTATATTAAGCAAGTTACAGCAATCTTTGCCTTTTTGTCTTGTTTTGTTTTGAAAGCTAAAATGACCCAGTGGATTTGCTGTTAAGAAAAGACCTGCAGAGGCAGGGGCAATCATTAGCTGTACAATTGTATCTTGGGGGTATAAAGTACAGTCAAATTTGTGATCCTGAAATGGCGTGCAGTCATAACTTTATAACTTCAGCCTCAGCAGATATGGAAACTGTGATCCTCAAGGAAGTAGCGTCCTTAAAATTTAGCATGTCACCGCAAAGATTTTTTCAAAGTTCTTTTTTCTGTCTCTCTTCTCCCTCAATTTTATTTTTTTGAACAGAGGAGAACAGGGAAGAACAGATCCCTTCCAATACACTGTATTTCCCAGCGGCGGGGGGGAAGAGCAGAAGAAAAGGGCAATAACAGGGGCATATTAGCATTATTTTAAAACACTCGCACATTACTTCCAACCAAAGCACACTTAAAGTAACATAAACACAAGAATATTTTATGGAGTGTTACAAACTTTAAAACATCATCCAATTTACTCGTGCAGAACAATTTCTTGCTGGATTGCTTTGGTGACAAATTAATTGAGGTAAAACTGCTCTCTAGGTCTTTAAGTTAATGAAATTAAAGAAGATACTCTCTTGGTACTTACGTACTGAATTTCGTGTTATTACTATTAGCAATACAAGGCACGCTCCATTTTTGCCATCAGATTTACTCCAGAAGGAGTCTCGGATCGTGAGGAATTGCTCGAGAATGAACACAGTGACAGCTATGCACCTCTACACGGTGCCCACATCAATAGTTATGTGGGTATTTTAGGAGGCATTCTAGAAAAATGTCAGACTCTTCAAAGAGAAAATGAAAACGGCATTCTGGTTCATTATAACTCTAAGTAGGCCCAAGGGAAAACTGGGCACCAGGCAATTTTGCACAACGGTGTGAGGCACGACATCGCTAGCTGGAGGGTAGCACAAGGCCACCTCATGTTCAAAAACAGTACAATCAGCCATGTATAAAAATCACACTTATGCCTAGAAGACTTAACAGGAGGGCAGAAAGAAAGGAATTCGGAAAAAGGAACTAAAAATGCTTACAAACAAGTCCAAATCTCCGGACTACAAATCCACCACATAAATGCCATTTCATTCTAGCTTCCATGTGTATGTAATATTGCCAAACAACGCATATGTGATAAGGAGAATCATAACCTCCAAACCTCCACGAACTAACATCATTTTCTACAAGAACACAGCGACAGCACAAATGCTATGCTGTCATGTCATCGCCCGCAGTCAGTAGAGAGAAAGTCTGACACATGCAGCAGAAAAGTTCAAAATGTTATTTACTAACCTGGTGCCCCTGTGAAAGCAGTCCCTCCATACTGCTTTACAGAAAGAATCTTTACTATGAAACTAATCTCCAAAGCAGCTGATCCAGCCCAGAGGGGAGGACTCGGACTACCCAGGGAATCCACAAACACAAGGAAAGCAGTTTGTTCGGAACTTGGCAACTTAAGTCATAGCCAAGCCCACAAAGCACTTTAGCCTATAAGCTTTAGTAATGAACTTGAAACCACTCCCCATATGTTAAATAGACACTGGGCTGCTGTGAGAAATAAAAACCACGTACACCATGAGCAAAGACTTCAGGCTTCAATTTTGAACTTGCTGCCTAAGAAAACCATAACACACAAACTTAAACAAAGAGAACCCTTACTCCCTTCTCTCTCAGACGCTGCAGTAAAGTGACTCATTCATTTTAAACAGGAGGAATGCGATCCGCTCCCCATTAGGGTCATGAGATGAAGTTCAATGGTGGTGACGGTGTAACATATAGTATTGCAATTTCACTTTGCATAAGAGGGACACATGAAGGGACCATTGCTGAGAATCAAAGTTACATACCGTTTTCAAATTTTGAGGGGTAGCGTTAAATAAGCCTAATATCTCATTAATCACTAAAGTCTAAAAATCAACTTATGTTTGAGAGGAGTATGTGTTTAAAAAAACCTAATTTTTTAATATAGTTAACATACAATGTCACATGAGTTTGAGGTGACCAGCACAGTGAGTGATTCAGTATTTCTGTATATTATGCTACGCTCGCCTCAAATGTAGCTACCCTCTGAGGATCATTCTAACTTATGACTCCCTCTTGGTGTCTGTAAATCTGAAAATCACTCATAATTCAATTTTACCATCTATATTTTGGTTATGTTTACAAGATAAAAGATTTTTTGCTCGTATTATAGTTCTTTACAGTTTAAAATGGAGCTGAATAGGACTCGCTAGGTTTCAAACGACGAAATGTGAACTCATTTCTCATTCTAGAAAAGTACAATTGATTAATTCCTAAAGGCATTTCTATCTCCAAACAGTCCATAAAGTTCCAGTATATTGCTGAAGAAATAATGAAAATCCACGCTCTGCTTTTTAACACGACGTGTTCACAGTACCGTATACATAGTTTACCCCTAGTTTTCAACTCCAAGAACAGTGTCAGTTGTAATGGCTTACTTCACGACTTCACCTTGATTAAAAAAAAAAAAAAAAAAAAGACCTATTTCACAGTCAAGATTCTCTAATTCTATTGTTTCTTCTAAGACATAACATCGGACCAAATATTCCAAGGAACACTGGATTCATTTCCTGCCAAACAGATTTATATAGGTATTGCTGGTAAAATCAAGTTTCTCAAAACCGGTGCAACAGAAGACGTTAGCACATAAGCACAAGATCAGGCATGAAAAACCTGGAGACCCCCAGAGACCTCACACGTGCCCCACCTGCTTCCCCCTCCCACTCCCAGGTGAGCTCAATGGTTTCTCCTGGGGTCACTTTAGAATGAGGGGATCAAGACAATCACCTCCATGAGAAAACTGGCCTCTAGATATGCGGCCCTTGCCTTAAGAAGGAGCCAGAACCCCACCTGGTGGCAAAACCAAGAAAAGGCTGGAACAATTAAGTTTCAGGGGAAATACAACTTTGATGCTGGAAGAAAACACAATAAAAGCAGAAGACGATCTGTTACAAGGGTGCATTAATGTCACATACAATATAAGTGTGTGGTGAGGTTCAAGGAAAGTTTGTCCCCCCTACAAGAGCAGAATATTTCTTGAAGATATGAAAATGCTCATGCAAAAAAGAAAAAAAGTGATTACACTCAAAACCATCTCTTCGGTAGTTCTGGTTTGCAAATATATACAATGATTTACATTCCCAGAAAAATCCTCTGATAAATAATGCTGATCCCTCCTTTACCCAAAAATCTGCAAGTAAAATGCCAGTCAACATAATCTCTGAAATGGAATAAATATGGATAAACCCCCAACTTAACCAGCTAAGTACTGGTGGGACAGTGTCCATCACTGTGTTAAAAGGCTATATCCCTAAGATTTTTCCTGTCAAAAGTATTTCCTTTTGTCTCATACAAATTATTTCTGCCAAAAATCCATGTACAATATCAACGTCAATGGAGATGAAGAATAAATACTTGGTTTCAAATTGCACTAGAGTAAAAACCCAGAAAAAAACAGTATAGTAGGATGTGACTTTTTTAAATTTTTTATTTTATTTTAGAGAGAGAGAAAGTGCATGAGCAAGGGAGAGGAGGAGAAGAAGAGGAAGAGAGAGAACCTTGATGCCACGACCCCTGGGATCATGCCCTGAGCCAAAATCAAGGGTAGGACACTCAACCAACTGAGCCACCCAGGCACCCCAAGCAGGATGTGACTTCTTAATAAGCCCAAGCCACATCACTGAAACTAAAGCTAATAGCTAATATTTAAGTTCTTGCTATAAGGTAGGCATGGTTCTAAACTGCTCTACACGTATTAACTCATTTAAATCTCACCACTGTTTTTTTTTCCCCCACCACTATCTTATAATACCAGCCTTACAGATGAGAAAACCAAGGCACCTAAAGGGTAAGTAGCTTGCCCTTGGTGGAGCTGGGATTAGAACCCAAGCAGTCTGGCTCTGAAGTAAGTGTTCCTACCACGTACTTTAATCATTCTGTCCTTCTAGGTGCATACCACTTGGGAAACCCTGCCAGACTCTGGTCAGACACAAGGGAGGGGGAGTTGGGAGAGGAGAAATGCTCTGTAGACAGTCCTCATGATGGTGTAGACCGGGCAAGGCTTTGCAGGGAAGCAGCCACAGAGCTGAAATCAGAAGGCCACATGGCAGGTAAGGGATCCCCAGGCAGAGAGCACCCATTCAGCCTTCCAAAGAAAAGGGCGAAATGGTGAACAGGCCATTGAAGGGACCACAGGGAGCAGAAGAAAATGCTGCAAGAGAGGCAGGAGCCCTCTGATGTCATATCACAGAGGCTAAGAGACATCAAGAGAGTTTAAACCAGAGGGCACCTGGGTGGTTCAGTCCATTAAGCTTTGACTTCATCTCAGGTAATGATCTCGCTGGTCTTGAGTTCAAGCCCTACAACAGGCTCTCTGCTGCCCCACGTTGGGCTCTCTGCTGTCAGTGTGGAGCCCACTTTGGAACCTCTGTCTCCCTCTCTCTGCCCCTCCTCTGGACCCATGTGTTTGGACGTGCACTCTCTCTCTCAAAATAAACAAATATATAAACATTAAAAAAAAATTCTTAGGGAAAAAAAGAGAGAGAAAGAGAGAGAGTTTCAATGGTGAAATGACCAGATGTGTGCACTGGAAAGATAAAGTAAGGATCGAGGCCTTTTGGAGTGGGTGGGTGGGGTAGAAATTACGACATTCCAAGTAGAAGGAAGGGCAGACCAGTGCTTTCAAATGTAAAAGTTTACACTTTCCCAAGCTTCCCCAAGGACGCTGGGTCAGTAACGCAGGCAGCAGTGGCGCTTGCTAGTTCCCTTGCTCAAGCCGCGTTTGGGGCCTGAGCCAGGTGCAGGTTGTTGAGGCCATCTGCAGAGCTGGGAACACGGGAGGAGGAGCAGAGGGGCACGGAAGGGCCCAGGAGGTGGGACTCTGGAGGCCGAGTGGGAGGTCCCTCGGGCCATCCAGGGTGGATGTGCAGGAGATACAGGTCTGGAGCTCCAGTCCCCTGCCTGGATAGAGGTGCACATCTAGTAGGCACTGCAGAGAAAGGATGGCTGCAGCTGGAGGGCAGCAACAGGGGGTCTGCCCCCAAGAGCACCAGCCACAAGAGTAAAGGGTAAAGGATTTGGGGTTTATTTTTTTTTTAAGTTTTTATTTATTTTTGAGACAGGGAGAGACAGAGCACGAACAGGGGAGGGTCAGAGAGAGGGAGACACAGAATCCAAAACAGGCTCCAGGCTCTGAGCTGTCAGCACAGAGCCCGACGCGGGGCTCGAACTCACGGACCGCAAGATCATGACCTGAGCCGAAGTTGGCCGCTCAACCCAGGCACCCCAAGGTTTTTTTTTTTAATGTTTATTTTTGAGAGGCAGTGGCGAGGAGGGAAGAGAGGGGGACAGAGGATCTGAAGCAGGCTCTATGCTGACAGCAAAAAGTCCAATGTGGGGCTTGAACTCAGGAACCACGAGATCATGACCTGAGCCGAAGTCAGACGCTTAACCAACTGAGCCACCCAGGCGCCCCAAGGGTAAAGTCTAAGGCAAGGTGTTTGGGAGGATCTCGAACAGAATTCAAAATGTGAGTGGGAGAAAATTTTCATTTTAATTTTTACGGACCTCCAACTGAAACTGAGGGTTTCCTTCTTTTACAAATGCAGGCAAAATTAGCTAAAATTAGCCCATGCTAAAATTAGCCATACTGGTAACTTATCACAAGTAGAAATCAAAAGATATCTACATATCACATTACGGTTATTACAAGTACTTCAAAGTAACATTTCCACCCATCTCTACTTCCAAATGACAGTAGTTCCCAGACCTGCCACTAGTTCTTGGTGTGGAATGCATTAATAAAGGATGTATGTAACAATACCACATATCTTTTGCTCTACAGATAACTGTATATCATATCATTGGCTTCCTTTGTAATCCCGTGCATTTGAATTTTAAGCATTTAAGTTTAGACATTTGAGTTACGCATTAAACATTATTCTGAAAAGGGATACATTAACTTCACTAGAATGCCAAAGGTGTCCCGTGAGGCGCACGCGCGCGCGCGCGCACACACACACACACACACACACACACACACACAGAAGTAAAGAACCTCTATCCGATTTAAGGAGGAAAAGAAAAAAACCACAGGAAGATATTTCAAAAAGGAATTCAGAAAAGGGGGGACATGGTATGAGATGACCCAGGATTCAACCCAGGACCTCTGACTTGTGTTCTTTCCTCCACCAACTGCACACCCTAAAAATAGTCATCCCTTCATTTGTGTCAGCAAAGTGCTTTCACATTTATCAGCTCAGTAGCTCGTCACAAAGACCCAGAGTAGGAAAAGTCTACCCCAACTGCCTGAAACTTCAGAGAGGCCGCAGCCCAGGAAGACACCACTCCCGGGCAGGGTGGGCGTGGGGGTGAGGGGAGGACTTGGCATCCGCCACCTGCTCTATGGGGCTGCAGCCCTGAGCACAGAAGAGTACATGAAAGTCCATCCCTTGCATCAAATCAGCTAGAACCCGATCCAGAGAGGAAGGAATAGCGAGTACAGAGCTTACTGAATGCATCCTGCTTCTCTCCAGGCTTCCATCTGCAGGCAAGGGTAACAGCTGATTTGCATTCTTTGCTCAAAGCTCTTTCGTTTAGTTCTGATTGGTGATCCAAGGTGAGTTACAAAATTTACAGTATTTCAACTGTTCAGTTTTCCTTTGGCTATAACCAGAACAGAAGCCTGTACTTAAGCAATTAGTCTGAAATTAGATAGACAAGCCGAAACAATACCCTCTCTGTTCCCTCCTCGCTGTGCCCACTAACTGGCGTTCATTATTTAATCTGTGACGCGTGTTGCCAGGGCTGCATTAACAACAACATCGCTTTTTGTCTTCACATCCACTCCCTACTCTGCAACATCTGTCGTGGCTCATGTCTATATTTTATTTATTTTCCTTCTTTTACTTTTATAGGGTCATTTTCTTAACTGCCACAAATTGCTTTATAATATATTCTAACCCCCCAAAAGGTAGCAACATTTTGTAACTTGGTAATAAGAAGAAACTTAAGGTGTCGGTACAAACACCCTTTCACGTTACTGCAATTTACACAAAATTGTATCATTAATATTTCATGATATATTTAATCTCATGGTTGACTAAATAACCTATCTTTATTTTTTAATAACCTGATCAATTCACAGAATACTTGGCCCCTTCTCATACGATGCATGCATTTCGTTTTTAGAACGTGGCTTTGGGGCACCTGGATGGCTCAGTTGGTTGGGCGTCCGACTGTGGCTCAGGTCATGATCTCACAGTCTGTGAGTTTGAGCCCCTGCGTCAGGCTCTGTGCTGTCAGTTCAGAGCCTGAAGCCTGCTTCAGATTCTGTGTCTCCCTCTCTCTCTGCCCCTCCCCCACTCACGCTCTGTCTCTATCAAAAATGAATAAACGTTAAAAAAAATTTTTTAGAATATGGCTTTATATGACCAATATAGTATGGTCTTCTGAAAAACAAGTTATTTCTTAACATGCATGTTAAAAAAAATTATTATGGGGAGCCTGGGTGGCTCAGTCAGTTAAGTGTCTGACTTCAGCTCAGGTCATGATCTTGCGGTCCGGGAGTTCGAGCCCTGTGTCGGGTTCTGTGCTGACAGCTCAGAGCCTAGAGCCTCCTTCGGGTTCTGTGTCTCTTCTCTTTGCCCCTCTCCTGCTTGCACTCTGTCTCTCTCTCTCTCTCTCTCTCTCTCTCTCTCTGTCTCTCTCTCTCTCTCTCTCTCTCAAAAATAAATAACATTTAAAAAAACATAAATTATTATGTTTATTAATGGGCCTTTAATTTCTAAGTTCCCTATTCTTTCTTTCTTCAATAAGGAGCCATAGTAAAAATGATCACTTGCCTTCTACTCCCATCACCTAAGAACTAGAATGGGAATTCTTGTGAGTAAAAAAGAAAGTTCAAAATTGGTTTCCAGACCCTGGAAAGGAAGAATGGAGCCCTCCTGCTGCTGCTGCCTGTCCATGGCACATGGAGTCAGCACAGCCATCCACTGTGAGTGCCCTGGAGGGTAACTCCCTGGCCACCTCCCCTGCAGGGGAAGGAAGGACTGAATCTGGCAGCAACAAGCCCCTGATAGGTTACCTTCTTTCCTAACCACCCAGAAGCACTTCCTGCCTAGCTTGCCCAATCTACGGAAGGATTCCTGTGTGGTGGCACTTCCTGTAGCCTCAAGCCACTTACTTCTGTTCCTACCCTATTTTCTTCGTATTGCTCTCAAACAGCTTCTTCATTAGACATCTTCCACCAGTCCCAATGGCTTATTCAATTTTTCCAACCCCCTAAGTTCTTCCTCCCCTTTGGGTTTGTGCCATTGCCCCCATCGGTGATGCCCTTCCCTTGATGACCAGTAAAAGATTAAAATCCTCCCCAGCTTTTCCTGGGGCAGCCCAAACCCACATCCTCCCCAAAGCCTTCTCAGATCCACCTGGCTTAGGAAAAAAACATTTTTATTTACTACACCTAGAACAATCAGCAGCAAATGCATTAGGAAACTAGTCATACCTGATGGCTTTTCTATTATTGTCTGGTTTGGTTATTTAAATATCCTATGGCATTTAGCGTTTCATGTAGTTATATCTATTTCCTCCAACTAAATGATCAATAACTGGATCATAGGTTATACCTCTAAAATCAACCATTGTAAAAAGCATATGCCAGGGAAATTAATACTACCTTATATGGCATTCATATTTCTGTGTTGTTTTATGAGACTTAAATCATTCATATTATTAAATAGCAATTATAATAACAGCCAACACTATCTTACTACACCCAATATTGTATTTGACATTCACATCTGCCCTATGAGGTAGGTACAATTACTTTCCCATTTCTCAGAAGAGAACGGGACCAGCAAGGTTAACTTGCCCACAATCATCCATCTAACAAATATTTATGGAGCACCTATTATATGACAGGCATGGCTAAGAGCATTAACAATTTCAAGCAGAAATTCCTTATCCTCAGGGAGCTTGTATTCTACTAGGAGAGAAAGACTATCAACAATTAAATATCAAACCAGATAACGCCCTTAGGTAGGGTAGTCAGAAAAAACCTCTCTGGTGAAATGATACTTAAGCAGAGATCTGAATGGAGTAAGGTAATAAGCCATGTAATTATCTGAGAGAAAGATTCCAGGCAGAAGAAACAGAAACAGCAGAGGCCCTGAACAAAATAAGCTTGGAGTGTTCAAGAACAACAGAAAGGCCAGTGTAGTCAGAGTGCTGTGAAAGAAAGTGCAACAGAAGAGAATGAAGTCAGAGAGCAAACAGGGAGGTCTGATCACATAAGTCTCTGTAAACCATTGCACAGTTTTTCCCCCTAAATACAATGGGAAGCCCTGAAAGGTTTTAATCAGGGGAATGAAATGCTGTGACATTTTAAGATTTTTTTTAATGTTTTATTTATTTTTGAGACAGAGAGAGAGAGAGGATGAATGGGGGAGGGTCAGATTCACAGAATCTGAAACAGGCTCCAGGCTCTGAGCTGTCAGCACAGAGCCCGACGCGGGGCTCAAACTCACGGACCATGAGATCATGACCTGAGCCAAAGTTGGCCGCTTAACCGACTGAGCCACCCAGGCGCCCCAACACTGTGACATTTTAAAACTCCAGTTGTGTGGCTAACGAACAGACTGGGACAAAGACTACCTAGGAGAATCCTACAGTAAGCCAGGTGAGAGATGTTGGTGGCTTGGACTAGAAGGACAGCTACATAGAGAGATCTAAGGTATATTGTGAAGATAGAACCAAGAGCATTTTCTGGTATGGGTTGCCAGTCTTCTGTGTGGGGTGTAAAAGAAAAAGAGGTGTCCAGGAAAACTATAAGATTGGCATCTGAGCAACAGGGAGCAAAGCCCATTTATTGAGCTGGCAGCACAGTGGGTAATAGAGAGTAAGGAGGAACAATACATTTCAGAGGCAAATTAAGAGCTCCATTTTGCATAGATTAAGTTTGTTTGATATACCTTTTAGATGCCCAAATGAGGATAAGTAAGAAACTGTATATGTAACTCTGGGGTTTGCATCTATAAGTCTGCGATTCTGAACTGAGATATAAAATTGGGAGTCAGTTGGCTTTAAATAGCATATTTATACCATTTAACTGAGAATGGATAAAGCACAGAAGTCTAAGGACTGAGGCTCAGGCCCTTTAACATCTAAATGTTTGGAAGAAGAGAAGGATACAGCAAAGGAGGCCAAAAAGGGGCAGATAGTTAGATGGGAAGAAAACCAGGAAAGCTTGAGGAATAGAAGCCAGGTGAACAAAATGCTTCAAGGATAGGACGATCAATTATGTCAAAGGCAGCTGAGAAATGAAGAAAGAGGATGCCTGAACTTGCCATTGGATACAGCAGCATGGAGGTCACTGGTGACTAGACAAGAGTGGTTTCAGGGGAACGGGGCCCCAAAACCCAAATGCAGTGAGTTCAAATGAGAATGTGGCTACAAGACCTTGCTGAGAGGAATTAAAGATCTAAATAAGTGGATATACCATGTTCATGGATTTTAAAATTAAATATTATTGTTAGTTCTTCACAAACTTATCTAATAGATTCAACAATCCCAATCACAAACATCTCAATGGACTTTTCTGTAGAAATTGACAAGCGAATTCTAAAATATGTATAGAAAAGCAAATGACCTAGACTAGGCAAAGTAATCATAAAAAATAAGACCAAAATTGGATGGCCTAAATTACCTGACTTTAAGACTTTGACAAGTGAGTCTACAATAATCAAGACAGTGTGATACTCACATGGGATTAGCAAATAGACCGATGAGACAGAACAGAGAGCCCAGCAACAGACCTACACTTACAAGGGCATTTGAACTTTCACCAATCAACAGAGAAATCCAATAGAAAAAGAAAGAATTTATAACAAATGATGCTAAAACAACTAAATACCTGCATGACAAAAATAGATAAATCTCAGCTCCAACCTCACACCACATACAAAAAATTAATTTCAGATGGATTACTGCCCTAAATGTTAAAGCTAAAACTATAAAGCTTTTAGATATGACACAGAAAGCAATAAACACAAAAGGAGGAAAATTAGACTTCATCCAAGTTAAAAATTCCTATTCATCAAAAAGACACCAGTAAGAAAATGAATAGGTAAATCACAGGCTGGAAGAAAATATATGCAAATCATATATCTGAAAAAGGACTACAATTCAATAAAAAGAGAGCTAAATATTTGATGGGACATTTCACAGAGGAAGATAAACTAATGATTAGTAAGCACATGAAAGAGTGCTTAATGTTAATATTCATCAAAGAAATTTAAATAAAAAGTACAATGAAATCTCTCTCTCTCTCTCTCTCTCTCTCTCTCTCTCTATATATATATATATATATATGCCCCAGAATGGACAAAATCAAATGCTGGCAAGAATGTAGAACAATCAATTCTCATATACTGTTTATGAGTGTAAAACAATACAACCATTTTAGAAAAAGTTCTAGCAGTTTCTTATGGAACTAAACATATATATATATATATATGTTTATATATATATATATATATATATATATATATATATATATATAGATTATATATATATACATGTATATATATATAGATATATATATACATGTATATATATACATGTATATATATATATCTATATATATCTATATATAGATACGTATATATATATACATGTATATATATACATGTATATATCTATATATATATCTATATATATAGATATATATATATATACGTATATATATATATATATACATATATATATACACCCATAACTCAATAATTTCATGCCTAAGTGTTTAGTCAAGAGAAAAGAAAGCACATACCCACAAAGGACTTTTGTGTTTGTTCATGGCAAGTTTATTCATAATAACCTGAACTGGAAACAGCTCAGATGTCCATCAATAAGAAAATGAGAAACAGGGGCGCCTGGGTGGCTCAGTCAGTTGAGCATCTGATTTCAGCTCAGGTCATCATCTCATGGTCCATGGGTTCAAGCTCCATGTCAGGCTCTGTGCTGACAGCTCAGAGCCTGGAGCCTGCTTCAGATTCTGTGTCTCCCTCTCTCTCTGCCTCTCCCTCAATCACACTCTTCCTCTTTCTCTCTCAAAAATAAATAAACAAAAATTTAAAAAGAGTTGGTATGATTTTTCATCTCAACAAACTGGCTATGAGAGAAAAATCTATTCTCCTATGTCTTAACACATCCCTTCTGGTCTTATATTTCCCAATCCTAAAGAGAATGACTTACTACTTAAATACCACATTAGAGGGATCTGAAGAACCTAAACTTGAAGTCATTCCTTCAAAAGAATTTTTTTTTTGAAAAAAACATTTAAGCATTAAGTCACCTCCCAAGGAAAAAAAAAAATGCTGTCACTGTTTCAGACATTCAGAATTTTAATGATTTTTTAATATTTATTTATTTTTGAGAGAAAGAGAGAGAGAGAGAGAGAGAGAGAGAGAGTGATAGAACATGAGCCGGGTAGGGGCAGGGAGAGAGGGAGACAGAGGATCTGAAGCAGGCTCTGTGCTAAGAGCGGAGCCCAATGTAGGATTCCACCTCACAAATCACAAGATCATGACCAGAGCTGAAGTAGAATGCTTAACTAACTGAGCCACCCAGGCACCCCCAGGCATTCAGAATTTTGGATGGACTACTAATTGGGTATTTTAGAAACTGTTTTAAGACACCACACACTCACTGGCATTTAAGCTCTACAGGAAAAACTCCAGATTCCCCAGCCCGGCCTTCTATTCAAGTCCAGGCCTTTACCACCCCCTGCACAAACATCATGTTCCAGGCATGTGACTGCCCCCTTCCTCCTACAAGACCCCTCCTGCCTCACCTCTGATCTTCTGCTCTTGCCGTTCCCTCCACCTGGGCCATCCCTTCCACCTGCCCAGTCTCTGCCTATGCACATCCTCTTATCCATCCATCAGGTTCCATCTCAAACACAGACTCCAAGCCAAACAGTGACCACAGTCCTCTGGAACTGCCAAAACCCTGCATCTGCACCTCTTAACATGGCTATCCAGTTGTAGCTGGTATAGCTGTTGGGTACCCATAGAATCTCCCTTCTGACACAGAATCATCTAATATTTCAATCTGGAACTCTTCACGATTTATCTTTGTATTGGACTCCGAATGCTTCCCACAGTGCCTGGCATAATACCTAATCAATAAACAGCTGTTGACAATACAAGTATACGTTTCAGAGGGACTAATAAGGGAAAGTTCAACACAATGGTGGGTGTGCCTATTTTTAAGCTCAGCATTCTGTGTCCAGTAGTAAGTTAATACACTTAGAGATCCAGATTTTTTCATCGTGGGCTACTGCCAAATTATCCTTCAAAAAGTTTACCCCAACTGAAATGCCCATGATGAGGTTCCAACAATTTATGTACGTGCCTTACCTATACAACAGCACTGTCCATCAAATATACAGTGTGGGTCATAGATGTGAACCTGGGTGGCTCGGTGAGATTAAGCCCTGCATTGGGCTCCGTGCTGACAGCATGGTGCCTGCTTGGGATTCTCTCTCTCCCTCTCTCTGCCCGCTCTTGCACTCATGTTCTCTCTCTCTCTCTCTCAAAAGAAACAAACAGTTTTTAAAAAGTAAAAATAAACAAGTGAAAATAATTTCATGACATTTTATTAACCTAATTTATATCCAATATACTATGTAATTTCAACATATGATCCCTACAAAAATTATTAAGGACATATTTTACATTTCTTTTGTGCTCAATCTTAGAAACCCAGTGTACATTTTACACTTAGAACACACCTCAGCTTGGATTGGCCACATTTCCAGTGCTTGATAGCCACACACATCCTTATCAAACTAGACAACACAGGTCTAGAATGTCCTTGAGGACAGAGGCTGCTTCCTTCAGCCCTACACATTCCACGGTGATTTAAGTGCCACAAGCATGCTAAAATCAAATGTGGAAAAGCACCAAGCACAATGCTTGCTGCATAGAAAGGGTTCAACAGCGGCTCCCTTTCCTTTACATGCAACAGACACTCAAATGCTTCTGGGATTGAACTTCCAACGTGGAAATGGTGCTTCAGGATTAAGGCCATCAAGCTTTCTTTGCTCTGCTCTCTCCAAGGACACTTGTGACCTTAATGTGGCTTCAGGGCATGTGTTCCTAATATAAGAATATTCTAGCTACCAATAAACGAACCCAACTACACAGAAATAATAATTTCTTAAATAAATAAAATAGTATCCTGGTCTTCATCAGTCCCAGTGAGTTTGATTTCCAGCAGATATGCAGGGTTCATTCACCCCTGGCTGAATTAATGATAGTGCATTTTGGAAGCTGCAGAGCTAAAAAAAGATTCAGGAAGCGAGAACCAGGCTGGAGCCAATCTCAAACGGCTGGTCAGACAGACCCTCCATTACTGGGTCGGGGATTTATAAAGCAACTGAGACACAGAAGCCGTTACTTGGGCCTTGAATTCTCAAGGAATTAGAATAGAGCAAAGAAGTAAGAATGCTAAAAATGCTTAACATAATTAATTATTATTTAAGAATTCAAAAGGCATTTCAGAATCGCTTATGCCTCAAAACATTATAATCGTAAATTTATGTTGGATGGTACCATAAAAATTATGATTTAAACATTCGTGTTGTTTGAGCTTCTGTGATTTTGATTACATACTCAAATGCATATATTATATATATATCTGATATATATATATATATTATATACATATATACATATATATGATATATATATATTAGATATATACATATATACACATATATATACATATATATAGATAGATATATACATATATAAATACCCAATTAGTAGTCCATCCAAAATAACTGAAGGGATATATATATATATATATCTGATATATATATATATCTGATATCACATATATATGATATAGGTATATATATCTATATCTATATCACATATATAATACAAAGCTCAACCTGACAAAATTTCAACTGGAATAGGTAACATGGGAATTTCTCTACCAATTCTGGTCTCCCATGCAAATATTCTAGCCAGGCAAATATATCTTACAATACATGCATTGCCTTGTGGTTATGTCTCCTGCTAATTAAACCCTTTATTCATAAGTCATCATTGCCTTAAATCTTCCATTCTCTGTCCATCCATTCTTTGTTCCTTATACATTCACCCAAGGCATCCATCTAGCCCTTCACTGAACAAGCAGTCATGGAATGCACATCCCCAGTACACCACAGAGAGTAAGAAAATGTGGTCTTGGCCCCGGGGAAGCTCACAGTTGAATTCTCACAGCTCATTCTGCTTTTCCACTGCGAGTCTCTCTCTGAGATGCCCAAGGCTGCAGGTCTGTGCAGAAGTACCTACTAACAGGAACCTGGCTAGGGTTTTACGGACTCTGTATACAGTAAACTAGGCTGTCTGGTGAATTTCCTTCCTTAGAATATGGTCATCTGTGTTCAACACAGACTGACTTTCCAAATTAGATATGTTGAAACGGCCTATCTGCACTGAGTGTTTTTACCCTTTTTTCTTAAGATCAAATGACTTTCTGTTGGCAATTCCTGCTGGGGTTTTTTTTCCATTAAATAAATACCTGGGTGCCCCCAAGTGGCTGATGCTTCTCTCACACTGTAAGAACTGAGGACGAAATGCAGCAACCAAGAAAAACCTCACAACCATAATATTAACCTAAGTGAGAAGGGGATGAATTTAATAAGCACCAGGAAAGGAACCTAAAGTCTATTTGCATACTATAATGTATCTGATGTCAACAGGCCCAGAAAAAAAAATTAAGGATATTTTTCCCTTTTCAATGTTCATGGTAGGGTCTTCATGGATGTGGTGGTTGACGTTCACGGTACGGTGTGTATTTCAGGGAGGGGGCAGTGGTGTTTCCAGTATAAACCGCACAGGCTGATACAGGGTGAGGGCAGACTCTTCCTATGAGGCAGCAAATTCATTGGGCCTGAATTTTGATTTGGGAAAAGGGAATACCTTTTCTTTCATTATCGAATGAAATTCAGATAATACAAGAACAAATTTGGACTAAAAAAAGAGAAAACAATTTTTTTAATTATTATCACTGCCAGCCTGAAGAACAAAAGGAACCTTTGTGTTTGTGAGTGCGCCTGTGTTTTCTCTGTGTGAGGACTAAAAGAAGGATGCCGATGGGTGATAGACATAAACAGGATTATCAGTTTACCAACTGCTGAGAAACCAGGTCAGGCCCACAGGCTGACAACACCAGGGAGGCGGCACGGATGAACTTTCCCTTAATGCACAGGAGGCTCTGATCACTCATACAGCTGAATCCATTCAGTCAAGAAACCAAGCAGTTTGCCTCTGCTTTTCTAACTTCCCAAATAAGAACAAAACCCGGCAGACACAAACAACATAGCAACAAACAGAACAAAACAACAAACTTTGATTACACATTCTTTGAATGGTTCTAAAAAAACTTTTCATGTCTCCTGAACACTGACCCGGGAAAGTACCATCAAAATGAGGATGAAACTCAGTTCAGTCCTAGACAAAAATAGCTTTGACACATTTGCTGATCTGTGGTTCTCCACATACACAAAAACACATCACCCCCGAGGACGCTCCCACTTCCTAGAGTTCTATTTATATACTTCTACTGCCAAGTCCAAGGTTCTGTCTGCACTTAAATTCTCTGTGGCCATTTATAGAGGTTGGTTTGCATCCATTAGTAAGACTGCTTATTTGAATTTTATTTCTTCGATCCAGTATCTACTGAATACCTGCTCTCTGTTATGCACTCTGCTAGGCACTGGGGATTCAAAAATGAGTAAGACAGATACTGTCCTCAAAAAGCTGGCAAACTCATGAAGGAGGCTGCCTATGGGGCCCAACAACAAAAGTATGCTGTGCACCCACAAAGCTGTGCATGAAAGGGCTGTGTGAACAACAGAGGGGGGCAGAAGTGATCTAGCATGCAGGAAAAATGGGTGGTCAGGGAAGACTCCAGGAAAGCATGGGATATTTTTATCTGTAAGTGGACAAGGGAGGAAGGGCATCTTATTCAAAGAGCCCTAAGGCTAGAGAGTACATGGCATGGTCTGGCCCTGAGAATCTTGGCACAGAGCGGAGAAAGAACGAAGTAGAGAGGATGTGTGTATAAAGCCACGTGACTGCCACATTAAGAAAGATCTTGCTATGGTCTGATTGTTTGTGTCCCTGCCAGAACTCAGATGTTGAACTTATAACCACCAAAGATAAATGGACGTAGGAGGTGGGACCTTTGGGAAGTTCTTAAGTCACACACTTTTTTTTAGATCGGTCACTCATGCATGCAACAATTCTTTATCAGCACTATATGCCAGACATGGTACTAGACGTTATACTGGAGACAGCACAGCAAACAAAGCACAGCACCTTCTCTAAGGGGGCTGTCATTGTTGGCAGCAGTGGGGAGGGAGGCTGCAATAGCAAACATACAGCATAGAGCTCAGAAGAAAGAGCAGAGCAAGTAATGGAGCAGGACAAGGTCCTAGTTTGGAAAGATGGCCAGGGAAGGCCTCTCTGGTAGGTTATGTTTAAGCAGAGAGGAAGGATATAAACCACATCGCAGTGGGAACCCTTCAATTCATATCTCATTAACTGCAGCAACATTCACTGCCCTTCTCAGAATCTATGTCCACTAAGGTCTATGACCTTAGTAATTTTGTTCCCATCTGCTGTTAAACCAGCCCCCAAGAAGATCTGGGTTCCTCATGGAATGTTCAGATGTGTTCTCAAAACCTGTAGTCTGTTCCCTCCTGCAAATCCACAGTTATGAAATCTCCACTCATGGGTTATACTAGCTCTGGCAATTTCGTGCCTCCTGGGCTCGCAGGGACTTTACCAATCCCTCCACCCACCTGACCACAAGGTTTCTGAGAAAGTCTCATTGGACACTAGCTTGGCACCGAGTAAAGTTCAATAAATATTTGCTGAACAAATGAACGAAAGGCCCGATTCTGAATTACATCTGAGGGAATAATATACTTAAATTTGGTAGAAAATCCCATAATGAAGACTTTATGTGTATTCTTTCCACAAAATTAAGCCCAAACATTTGTCACTCTGCTCTTCCCAAAAGTCACCAATTTCTTTTTTCAAGTGAATTTAAATCAGATAACAGAACTAAGTTTTTCAAATTCTCCACTGTCTAAAGATACTCACATCTATATTTAATACAAAAGAAATATGGCAGTTCTGGAATTAGTGGTAATTAATACAAAACTTGGTGAATATACTAAAAATCACTCTAAAAAGGTGAACTTTATCATATGTCAACCATATATGAATAGAACTATTATTTTACAAAACAATATAGAGGACTCTTCCAATAATAGATTAGTGAGCATCTGATCAGTAAAAACAAATCTGCAATGCTAATTTTTCCTATAGTTACAAAAGCTATTATTAGCTTGAATAAAGAATGAAAGGCACATTCATATCTCTATCTACAAAAAGACAAAAAAGGTACAGGTGAGAAAAATAATTAGTGCTATGAAAGAAACTGGACATCTTGCCATTAGTTTTAAAAGCAAATTTTAAGTTCTGTTAACTCTGATGAGTTCACAGTGGCTGATGAGCCTCAAAGCCCTTTACTTGCTTAATGAAAACATCAAAAATAAAGTCTTAACTATCTATAACAAACAGAGAGGGAAAATAATTAAAATGCACAAAACCAGGCTCTCATTGGCTACCAATGATGGTATCAGTCCACCTTCTTCCAGAATATCAGAAATGAGGAAACACCCCAGCTCTCTCGCTCTAGGTGACAATTAAATTGTGGCATTCGATGACTTTGTGATGTGTCTACTTGGCTAGCCTAAATACATGCCCCCAAATTACCTTTCTTGTATGTTTCCAGCATGAGTTGGTGGCCACGGATATTCCCTCACGAGTGCTAGAAGAAAGAAGCGAGGCAGCAGCCTTTTTAAAGCAAGCACACACCTTTTCCCAGTTATTCAGTCAATTACTAATTTAGTGCTGCTGTGAAGGGATTGTGCAGATGTATGTAATCAGTTGAATTTAGTCAAAGGAAATACTGAGTGGGACTGACGTAATTAGCTGAAAGCTCTAAAAAAAAAAAAAAAAAAAGACTTAAACCCTTCCTGAATTCAGAGACTCCAAGCATTAGCTCCTGCTCTTGGGGTTCCAGCCTGGTCATGATACACTCTTCTTGACTGCCTGAATTTCAAGACCTATGGATTTTAAGCATGCTTAGCAAGCCCCACAACTGAGTAAGCCAATTCCTTATAATAAATCCCTTAATCCATGTAACCCACTGGCTCTGTCACTAAAGAATCTGACTATTCCATAAGCTCTCTCCCAATCTCATGCAATGGGAGAACAGAAGATTGGAGGTGAATTAATTTTAAAAAATGAGTTTTATAATAATTTAGAGATGGAGTGAATTAAACACAATGCCACAGCTAGGCCAGTGTGCCTCAGCTCTGGCCAATGAGATACAAGTAAGGAGTCCTGGAACTCTGAGGCATGAGACAGCAGGCCCATCTTCCCCTCTTCACCCTCTGCCTGCTCTGTAAACATGAGGTTTGGCGCTCCAGCAGCCATCTTGGACAAGGGCCATAACCTGGAGAGAGCAGACTGGAGAGCTGGAGAGAGCCACCAGCTGGGGGTGCCCACAACCATCAGGCCAGCTCACAACTGCCTGCTTCCAGGCTGCTCTTACAGGACACGTAAAGTCACTATCTCGGGTGGGTCTCTGATACTTGTAGCTAAACACAATATCTAACTGATCCAAGGACTTTTTTCTCCAGTTTTCCTCTTCCCAGAGCAGTAAACTAACACATTCATGCTGGTGCATTAGAAGGAATAGCTATATTTAATTCCACCGCTATGTGCATGGAGACACATAAGTGTTTAAGAGGATTAGAGCGGACAAACAGTTACAGGGCAGGTCCATCTTTATTTCTCCGTGCTTCTATGCTCTGGCAAAAGAATACGAGAACGTTTTCACAGTCTGCACTAAATGTCTTCACGAAGCCACTAACTTTCATTCCCATAGAGTAGAATTTCATATGGCGAGCCTGTGGTCACATCCAAATCCACTTATTCGACACATTTGTGATGTAGAAAATTCACTCTACTATCCCTTTAGATAGGCTCTGCCTTTTCATGTTGGAGTCATCTAACGTCTCCCAAACCAACAACCCTTGAACGTGCCTGGAGTCGATTCTTTGCTGAATGGAAACCACACGGTCATTTCAAAGCCTATAATTCCGTTCAGTAGCACTGGGCTTTTGGGATGTTCATGAACATAACCACGAAGGGTCGCACACACTTTTGGTGGTGGCCTTGCCTGCTTGAGCTCTACCATGTCACTCTCTCAGGGTGAAAAACTGCCTGACATACCACACAGATGACAAATGTGAGAGAAAAAAAAAAATATCAGGCCCATGACCAAAGGGAAAATGAAGTGATTAATATGGAAAACACAGCAAGAAACATCAAACAGGAAAAAGTTGACATTTCCCTTTAGCTTAAAGTAAGTTTGTTTGCTCCTCACACGGACTATAAAAGGCCGGATCAAAGTATTGACGTGGTGCAAAAGTGTCAGAGGTCTTCCTGACCCTGGGTCGTTTATGATACTGCAGAGTCTCTGACTCCTTTTTTTCAGAGGGAGGAAAGGAGTTGAGTTAACATAATCATAAGTCTGAATAGATAAACTTGGGAAACTGTAAGTGTGAACACAATGGGCCAAACTGTTCCCAGCATGAGCCACAACGGTGGTGCCTCAGGTCCTTTGTGCCATTTCCTTCCGTTCAGTTGCCTGGACATTCCTCCCTGTCTGGTTCTGGGGCCCCTCACCCCTGACACCACTCCTGAACACTGGTGTTCCTTGGGGTTCTGAGCTCTGGCTAGTCTACCTGTCAATGTCTCCCATTCACCATTCTCACAGGAGAGGTGTTTGTCTCCATCATGGCTTCACCCGCTTTACTACTCTCAATATCGCCATTTCTTTCCTCTCTTTCTCCCAAATGTCCACAACCCACTGAACTTATTGTTCCGGAGGCACCTAGTTTATCAAGTTCAAAACTGAGCACAATTCAAATATGCCTCACACCTCAATTGCATCCTCTTTCCCTTTCCCACAGCCCGGCCACACATGCACCGCCCTCCATATTCCACACCTCAGTTACTGGCACCACCGTGCACCCAAAGGCCATTACCACACTTGCATCTACTCTACCTTACTTTTCTACTAAGAGTAGTGGGGGCTGGATGACCCAAAAATGAAATTCATCCGTCTGTGTGGATGGATCAGGGGGCTCCTGGCCTTCAGGCCTTCATCTGCACCAGCTAATCTGCAAGGGGAGAAGGGGGCCTTTGGACAGGGAGACCGCTGTGACTTCTGGGGGCCAAACCAGGAGAGGGAAAAGGGGCTGCAGTCAGCAGCTGCTTGAAGAAATGCAGAAGGCTATCTTCCCCCTTGCCTCTGTGAGTCACGGAAAAACACACCCAGCAACTTCAGGCTCCTTGACACAAATTTATGCAAGGCATGTGAGGCACACACCAGGTTCCAAAATCTTTCTAGTGTCTCCTCCCCCAGATTTGCAAACAGGAAAATAAGGCCTGGCACATGGCTTCCTTGGCATGGATCCCAGGCTCCAGGAAGGCACCCACAGCTATGGCAGGGGTAGGGATTCACCCTCAAATCCTTTTGGCCCATGGTCATCAACAAAGAAGCCAAAGCCAAAGACAGCCAAGGACACAAGCTCTGTAAGCACAGGTAAGATATCTCTAACATTCCCAGAGTACCTGGAGGAGACTTAATAAAGGTCCTACATATCCACATTTGAACACAGACCAGTAAAATTTGCATTGTCTCTATTAACCTGACTTCATTTGAATCCTCGTGCCGGTAGAGTCTGAAGACATTCTCCCCGTCTGTGTTCTGCTTTTCATACCTACTATAACTCAGATGCTTTTTCCCTACACCCCCTTTCAAAGTATTTCTACAGATCGCTACCGAAGTGATCTTCTAAAATTATAACTCCAGTCATGTGCTAGGCTGGCTCATCCCGGCTCCTGAGAACTCATTGGTAAATTTTCAAAAATGTTATGAATCAGTTGTTAAATATAACATTTATGAAAGACTAAATTATATAAACTTACAGTGAAATAAATTATATTAAACCCAAAGATAGTAAGTCCTTAAAATGCATCACTTCTTGACTACTTTAATTCATTTCGCTAAGATCTATGACCTTGAGGTTATTTAGATCTATGTTGCCCACATGTGAAAATACCATGAAACGTGCTACAGCAACTTGAAGTTGGCTGTCATGGGAGGGTTTTCACATGGACACTGACAAACCCTATAAATCATAGTCTGATTTTTGTTTTGTCGATTGTCTAGCCTTAAAAAACTGGTGGAGTGGGGGCACCTGGGTGGCTCAGTCAGTTAAGCGTTCAATTTCAGCCCAGGTCATGAGCTCACGGTCCATGAGTTCGAGCCCCGCGTTGGGCTCTGTGCTGACAGCTCAGAGCCTGGAGCCTGCCTTGGATTCTATGTTCCTCCCTCTCTATGCCCCTCCCCGACTCGTGCTCTATCTCGCTCTGTCTCTCAAAAATAAATAAATGTTAAAAACAATTTTTTTTAAACTGATGGAGAAAATGTTAATATGTGGTGCCTGTAGTAACTATGTTGTGAATTAAATGAAAAGTTAAGGAAATAATTCTTCTAATACTATCCAATTCACAAAGATGCATAATGAACAAGTGAAGGTCTGGGATATGCCTTCATTGTTTCACTTTGATCTTACTCCATACTGTAACAGGAAAAAATCAACTACCCTCTTTTATCAATTGTAATCATAGGTTGGCTATAAATACAAGAGTTCAGCATAAACCCAACAGAAACCTGTCAGACTCAATTAGCTAAACGGACTTTACGATCAAGAAAATTGTATGTTTTATTATTTATTTGTAAATTGTGTGCTACACAACCTTTATGTGAGGACATTTTAAAACAGACATATATACATACGTATGTATACACACATGCACATTTATTTTTCTGTAGAGCTGGTTGTTAAACATTTACCAGCACACCACTGCAGAAATCTGACTAGGTGATTCCTTTGTTTAAAATCCCTTGATAGCTCCCTAGGTCGGCTGCCTTTTATGCTCTGCTTTAAATCCTCTCAAACTCACCTCGTATTCCTGCCATTGTGATGGCAGCCAGTCCCACGAAGAATCTGGCCAGCTTCGTTTAAGTGCAACCTGACAGGGCCTCTCCAGCCCAGGCTTCTCCAATACTGCCTCATGAGGTGCCCGGGGGAACCCACCTAGCAGTCAGGCTAGGGGTAGCCAGTGAAAAAGTGGAGCTGCCTTTAATCAACGGGAGACAAGAAATCGATAAAAGCTTCTCCCTTCACCTTCTCCAGGTGAGCTGCGCTGACATACATTTCATAAGACTTCTCCTGAGACGATCCCCTGGAATCAAGCAATCAGTTGCCCCTGGCAATAGCCAACGCCATAATGCCTGCTTCCTGGTATGACTCTCCCTGGTCCCTCACTCCTGCTCCCAGAGAGCATTCCCAATTAAACTGCTTCACACAGACATTCCTACAGGATAGAGCCCACGCTCCTTATCTGAACAGTAACGCCCTTCTGAAACGGGGCCTCCAGCTACCTCTCCCGCTTCATTTCCTAGCATGTCACACCCTGGTCACAAAGAATACACATACTCTTTTCCATCTCTGATGCTTTGCTCATGCTGTTCCCTGCTTAGAATTCTAGGGGCATGCAGAGAGGCATAAAATTCTGTAGTTTACTATATCCACAACCTTACAAATGAAGAAATTGAGACCCAGAGTAGAAAGGTCTGGCCCAAGGTTTTCAATGGCTAATTTAAGACAGATCTGAAAGCTGTCCTGGTTTGTATGGGCTTCTGCTTCTGGTTCCTACTGTGTCCATGAATAGCTACGTTCTAGTCCTGAAAGTCTACTGAATCGTTTCCTCTTTCAACCTCCCAAAATACACGGGTTTCCATTCCCTTTAAACTACTACTTTTTATTGCCTGAGCCATTTTATCTCTCACTAAAGAAACAGATAGTAATTGACTTTTACTCAGTGATTCAGTCCAGTTCCTCAAACATTTGCTGGCCCCTTTATACAATCACTCATGATGAGTGCAGTGAGAAACACAAAAATGAATCAGACATGTTCTTTACTCAAAAGGAGTTTATGATCCAGAGGAAAAAGAGGCTTGTGCACAAATATACCAGTATATGCTGTGAGTATTATAATAGGAGAACAAGCCAACAAGATTTAAAATATCTACTATAGTTATTTAAAATACATGCATAGAATTACAAGAAGAAAATGTCCACATGCATAGTATATAAAATAGGAGAAAGACATACTTAGAAAACTTTAAGCAAAACTATAAGTTCAAAAAGAAGACTACTTACAGATGTAAATATTTTCGAGTCAATGATTATCCAGGATCAACCAATTAGCAAATATATTAATTAGTGCCTATTACATACAGGCCATTTGCTTTTCACACAAATACATTCTGTGATGTTCAGACAATAAGCAACCAAAACATTGATTACAATCAAACAAAAAGAGACCTTTAAAAAGGCATCTGGTCCAGCGCCCTCCTAAAGAAACCAAGGTTCCACCTGTTCGTTTTCTTATCCAATCTATTTTCCCTGAGGGATCTATCTGTCCACACTCCTTCTTCCGCAACAACTCAGACTTGAATCCTCAGTCTCTCTTGACCTTTCCGCCTCCCTCATCCCCAGCAGCCAATCAACTCCCACATCTATGACTTGTGCATACATCCATCCCACCACTGTATCCTTCCCACCTTCACGCTCTTCAGCTCCACTCCTGCTTGGAGATCGAGCTGCCCCAATAATTCCTGAAACCACTGTCACTTCCAAAGCCATTCATCACAATGCCAGAGGTGGTGCCATTCTTAAGCATGGCTCTGATCATGCTGTTCCCTTGCTGACAAGATCCAAAAACCAAAAACATGTTTAGTTTAACTTTCTAGCTCTCTCATTCTCATTCTCTCATTCTCTCATTTCTCTCAGAAACAATTCCATCTGTTTCTGGTTGTTGTTCCCCCACACCAACACTCAGCCCACCGATGCTAGACTCTCCCTAGCTCCCACACACATCCTCGCATCAAAGGACTGGGATGGTGCCATCCCCCAAATGCCCTACCTGTCAAGGCTTTATCCACTTGCCAAGATCCTGCTTGATCTCTCTTGCTTCCATTAGGTCTTCTTAGATCTCCAGTTCATTCATCTTTTGATCCACTTCTCCACACCCTGTTGTCCACATTACTTGTACTTATTTCACAGCATTAATCTTTGAATTGTGGTTACTGATGTGTCAGCTAAACCATTAGGTCAGTGGTTCTCAAATCATGGTCCCCAAACCAGCAGCATCAGCATCATCTGGGAACTTGTTAGAAATGCAAATTTTCTGCCCAGCCCAGACCTACTGAATCAGAAACTCTAGGGTGAGGCTCAGCACTCCGTTCTGATGAGCCCTCCAGGGGATTCTGATGCGCAGTGGAGTGTGAGAACCACTGAACTAGACCGTAAATCCCCCGAGGGTAGTGACTAGGACTACAGTTCATTTATCCCAGCTCTGGAGGAAGGGCCTGAAACAGACAAGAGCACTAGTGGAATTTCCGGAAATAAATTGCCCAGGGTCACACTAAGTCAGTTGCAGAGACAAAACAAGAATTCAGGGGTATCGTGAATATCAGACCATGGTTCTTTCCAGCATGGCCACAGTCTCTAATTGTGAATATAGACCATTTAAGTTCACGCATAAATACCCACGTGTTGCAGAAAATGCACTTAAATTACCTAAGAATGACAAATTGTACAATTAACAAATCAGGTCATTTTTGATCTGTAACTTCAAAAGGATGAGTTAGTGGAGCTAGTCAAGAAGGCTGACTTAGAGATGTCCTGCTTGTATGAAAGGAGAGATCCTGCAGGAACTGAAGAATAATCAGCCACTGAATCTGTGTTCCTCAAACATCTCGCAGGACTGAAAAAGTAAATTATGCTCACCGAATGGCTTTAGAGGCAGACTCAGGAGACTGTCTTTTTAAAAACGTACCCTATTGTAGCTATCTTTCTTTTAAATGCATTTTTCAAGTAAGCAGCTTTTGACCAAAACATCTGCAAATATCTTAACAATATGAAAAAAAGCTGGCATTTACTAATGTGAATAAGTTTTTATATTTCTCATTTATTTTGGGCCTCCTATTTAAAATTGACTAAAGTTGGCTACATTTTTTTTTTAATGTTTATTTTTGAGAATGAGAGAGACAAAGAGTGAACGGGGGAAGGGCAGAGAAAGAGAGAGACACAGAATCTGAAGCAGGCTCCAGGCTCTGAGCTATTAGCACAGAGCCCGATGCAGGGCTCAAATTCACAAACTGCAAGATCATGACCTGAGCCGAAGTTGGACGCTTAACCAACTGAGCCACCCAGGCACCCTGAAGTTGGCTACATTTTTTGAGAGCTTATTCTTTTTCTTTCAATCTTTAGAATCCTTAAAGGCTTCTTTCTCAAGTGCCGTTCTTCCTTATGTTTCGTGATGGCTGTCATGTGAGCCATCACGTGGGAAAACCCATTTTCCATTTTTTTCATGACTCGCTTGTAAAATGATAGATAAATGGAAGTATCACTGACCCCTTAAAATGTGAAACCTAAAGAAACTTTAAAGAGAAGGGGAAAGTGCTCAGGCTACTGAGTCCAGGTAACCTCACCCACACATGAGTAAGATTGTCCTTTTGTTATATAATCAGCAAAGGCAGGAAAGTGGGCTGGATAAGATCAAAGAGGACCGGTCAATGCTGTAGGAGGCATTGCAGAGCTGAGAAGAGTGTGCTCAGTGAATTAGCATCACTTAAACATCCTCTGCTAATGTAATCCTAAACTCATTTTGGCAGCATTAGGCGGTGGATCTACATTTTGAAGAAAACCAAGCCTCTGTTTTGAGAAACTATGTCCTCAAGCCTAACCTCTGAGGAGAAGAGGCTTCAGGGTAGCTGGTGAGGCCACAGGCTAATTCAGGGCCTAAAGACCCTCAGTTGAGGGGGTGGGGAGTGTCACCATCCTCCCTGCCCTGGGGCAGTGACACCTCCCTTGCACATCAGCTCTGAGGGCTGTGGTGAAGAGACTCCAAAGCTAAAGAAGCCTAGGCCTTATGTAAAACCGTGTCTCTCCATCCCTGCCCCACACCCAGCTTGATCTGTGTGCTATGATGAAGAAGAGAAATTATATTCATTGTTTCTGGTCATTCCTGCTCATTGAACACATGGTCATTTTAGTTATGGACAAATTTCATAGCCTCTCTAGGTCCTTGGCCCTAGGAAATCACCGTGTAAGGAAAATTTTACTACCTAGAAGTAATCAGATGAATCAGTAAGTCTATGACTTAGTGAAGAAACAAATAAATGGAGAAAAAAAATCCTGGGTGGAATCAAAAGACAGTATGAATATAGGCACCAGTTTGATTAGAAAGAATGAGAATTGAATGTCTGATCTGGCTGTGTTAAAATATTTTTTTTTAAGTTTATTTATTTACTTTGAGAGAGTGTGAGTGAGGGAGGGGTAAAGAGAGAGGGAGAGAGAGAGAGAGAGAGAGAGAGAAACCCAAGCAGGCTCCACACTGTCAGCACAGAGCCTGATGTGGGATTCGAAGGCACAAAACCATGAGATCATGACCTGAGTTGAAACCAAGAATTGAGAATCGGACACTTAACCAATCGAGCCACCCAGGTGCCCCACTATGTTAAAATAATTCTAATTATAGTCAATCAAGTGAAGTGCTTATCCTTTATGCTTAACTTGTGCTTAATTATCATGCAATACAATAATGACTTCTCAACATGTTCAAAATTAATACTGTTACTCTTTATTTGATTGCAGCAGTAAACCCATCATGCCTCTCTAGCCAGATGTCAAGGTCCAGCTCTGGGCCTATTGCTTGATCCTGCTGGGAACTGACTCATAGGCCTGAGTTCACTTGGCCACTTATGGGATCAGCCATGCTGAGATGGGCCTCATACTCTCTGTAGGAAGACTGAGTCCTCAATGGGGCATCAGAGCACTGGGGCCACATGGGTAGCCCACTCCCCCCGAAACACTAACCAATACCTGGCCCAAATGGCCAGGTCATCTGGTCTCCACATATAATTGCCCCCAATTTGATTTTAAAAAAGGAGAACTTGCCTATGACTAAAACCACTCTCTAAAGTATTTCTGTATGTGTGAACTGGCACAGAAACAAGAATACGTTAAAGCCCTGAATTTTAGAACAAAATTGACTAATGAAATACAAAAGAAAATCTGTAACAGTAAAAGAAGTAAAGGGAATGAAATATTTTTAGGATGCTTTTCCTTTATTTTAAGCCAGGTCCGTAAGCATGTTAGGATATGATAGGCTTTTAGATGCTTTTAAAAAAAGGTGATATATAGGTTTATATACAATTTATTTAATTTTATTCTTCAGCAGAGAAAAATGCTATACATAGGAAATTTGTTTTAGAAAACAGAAAACATGCAAGATTGGCGTGAGGCTTCCTGTAACAAGTCTACCATTCTTCCAGCAGTAAGAAGGGTAAGAAGATGCTGAGTAGCATTTTCAAAGTTTCTATTTAAGGAGAATTTAAAGAAAAAGAGATGGGAAATCCAAACGTTATTCTTAAACCCCTGTACGTTATTCCACATCCTAAAGAATTTTTAAAAAACAAATGACTACAACTTTCCCTATAGCTGATCTCAGCAATAATTTAAAGTACTGAGTGCAAAGTCAGTATACAATAGGGGAAAAAGGTGCCTTTTGACCTCCACCACTCCAAAAAACACCTGAAATACCTACATTTTAACTTTACTCCTGCAAAAAATAAAGAAAAACCTAAGTGACAATTTGTTCTTGTCCTTGATACAATGCGATGAGAGTGGTATTTTACCTCTGTGGTTTTCCTCTCAAAAGCCATGATGCCAGTCTAATCAGGAGAAAAACATCATAAAAGTTACGACCGAGGGACGTTCTACAAAACACCAGTACCCCTTCAAACAGCCAAAGACATCAAAAACACAGAAAAGTCTGAGAAACAATCATCACCAAGAGAAGGCGGAAAAGAAAGGATGTTAGGGGAAAACTAAGGAAATCTGAGTAAGGTATGGACTTTAAGTTAATAATAATGCAGTAATATTAGTTTGTTAATTTTAACAAATGTACCATTCCAATGTAAGATGTTAATAACAGAGGAACTTTGCAACTTTTCTGTAAATCTGGAACAAAAAGCTTATTTTTTGAATGGAAAATATACAAAATTAGTTTTTAATGAGATGCTTTTATAGAAAGTGGGGTTTAGAGAAGTTTCAGAACTCTGCTCTCTGCATTCCAAACCCACCCCAGTTCCAATCCTAGCCTGCCCCTGAAACACAGAGCGGTTTGAAAACCACTATGTGGAAAAACTGGAACATGTTATCATTACCAAGTGCCAGCCCATTCCAGATGGTGGGACAGTCCTGACTCCAGCGGACTGAATGGCTTGGACCACAAGCTCCAGGCAGGCCGAACCACATCTTACCCCCACAAGCACATGCTGAGCACTCAAAGGACTTTGCTTAATAAATTCTCCAATGCCAGCATGAGCAAGAGCCATTGCAAACACGGGGTGATGGCTTTCACTGTCAACTCTGTTAGCCTTCTTGGCAACAGATCTGCAAAAATTACCTCACCATTAGTCAAGCCTGGTGAGATGGGATGGGACAAACCTCTCCCACATGCATTTCTGGTCTCTTGGTGTCTTACAGAGGGATGCACACCCCCTAATTCTCATCACCCCGCCCAAATGGCTCCTGGTAGAACTCAAAAAGACTTTAGGGGAAACAGGAGTTTCCCAAAATTAATCAGGCTTACTTTACATCACTTTTATGTTTTTGTTGCTCCATTCTGTCATAGATCATTCGCCCACAGGGCAAATGGGTGCAGCTGAACCAAATCTTTATAAGCTCTCCGAAAAACGAAAGGTGACCTTCACGTAGAAAGCTACAGATTTTATTTCCCATTGGTCAAGAGTGACCCTTGTTCCAAATGGCAGTCATATCCCCACAAAGAATCATTGCCACAGACATGATAACATCTGCAAGTTCAGAAAAGAACAATTAGGAAAGCAGTCGAGCCATCTGAGAAGCCAGGGTTCACGCTACCATTGTATACTCACATAGCAGTTTGGAGAGGCATCCAGCCGACAAGTAATTAGTGAGCACCTACTACGTGCCGGGCAAGACCCTGATGTCACAGAGTTTACATTCTTTTGTAGAAAACTCCGAATTCAAGAAAACAAGACACAAGGAAGAATTCAGATAGGGCTAAGTGCTGGGATGAAAATAACCCGTAATAAGGGCTCAGAGGGATGAGTCTGTGGGCAAAGCAATGCAGACTGAGTGAGGAAGCAGATTTCATGGTCAGGGAAAGCTTTTGTAGGGAGGTAACGTTTGAACATCTTGTCTTGGACCTAAATGTTAAAAAGATACAAGCCATGCAAGGACTTAGGAGAAGGGTGTTCCAGGCAGAGGGAATGGCGTCATGCAAAGGCCTCCAGGTGGAACCCAATGTGGTATGTTCCAGAAACAGAACCCTCCTGGCAACCCCAAGGGATGGGCAACTGCAGTTCAGAAAGGCAAACACGAAGGCTAACAGAGATAGACCCGGCACCCGCGACTCCCCTGTTAGCCTTCCTGTGCTACACAGAGCTTTCCCCCTAGCCAGGAATCCAGGACTTAACAGAACTGAATTCTGACAAATAGATTTATGGGGCAAAGAGTCACCCTTTGAATGCAGTTTCACAGAAGGAGAATTTGAGGCCAAACATAAAAATCAAAGCTCCCATGTGACCAGGGCCCAGTGGCCCAACTGACCTGACACTAAACAGAGTACATGAGACACCAGAGCTGGGCAGCAAGGGCCCACAGGGCCAAGCAGGTGCATGGAATGGGAACTCACCAAGTAGCCCCCTTCCCCAAGCATCTCAATTTAGTAGGTATGTGATAGAACCTGGGAATCTGAGTTTAAATAGTTCCCAGGTGATTTTGTTTAGACGGACCTTAGAATGACTGTGATGGAGGGTAGGGAGAGGGCATTGGGGGGTGGGGGCTGGGGTGGGAGGGAAGACTAGGGTATGAATAGGGTAGAGTCAGAAAAATCCTACCTATGCAAAAGAGTAGAGTCAAGGATTACATTGAATGCAGTTGTGATCTAAAATGTTTGGAACCAATCACAATCGTACCATGTAATAGAAAAAAGACAGATAAGCACATTGTATAAGTCAGTGTATTTCTTTCCCTCCAACCACATGTCCAATTGAGAACCATCACAGCAGAAAAAAAACTGAGCAAGTCTCTTTGGTCACAGTAAGAAAGAAGGAGGGAGTAAAGAAACTTTAATATTCCACAGGGGTAAAGACAATGGTGTGCTGAGGGCAGGGGAGAAGCCCTAACTGTACTGCTGCCTATTTCCATGGTGTAAATATTCAAACCATGGCCAGTTTCAAGCTCCTAACATGATGTCACTGAACACGCATTTTGAGAAAAGATGGGCAATAGTTACAGCATTTTTGCCATACGGAACCAACAGATGTAAACAACTTCAAGGACTTAAATAACAGTTAGATTTAGTAGAATATAATCAGTAAGTGAGGACTTGTGGTGTTTATTGCCTTTGCTTTCAGTATAACTTATTTAATTCAATAAAACCTAAATCTTAGATAATTTTATTTTTAATAATAGCATCTTTAGGGGTGCCTGGGTGGCTCAATCAGTTGAGCGTCTAACTCTTGATTTCAGCTCAGGTCATGATCCCAGGGTCGTTAGATGAAACTCTGCTTTGGGCTCTGTGCTGAGTGAGGATCCTACTTAAGATTCTCTCTCTCTCTCTCTCTCTCTCTCTCTCTCTCTCTCTCTCTCAATCTCTCCCTCTGCCTCTTTCCCACACTTGTGCTCTCTCTCTCTCTCAAATCATCATCATCATCATCATCATCATCATCATGGCACCTTTAACAACAGGCTCACAAAATCCTGGGACATTTAAAACTCACCTCTCCATATGAGCCAGTTCTAGCACACCTCTGGCAAGAGCTTTGAAAGAGCAGTCCAGTGCCTTTCCTTTCCATTCCTCTTTTTGTGTCTTAGTCTTCTCTTCCCTACCATAAAGATATGGCAGTGCCTTCACATCTACTCCTAGGAGCCCTGGGGTTCCAGACTGAGGGCCAGCTGGTGCCAGGTGGCAGTCAGGGAGGGAAGGCTGGAAGAAGCAGCCAGCTCACTGTTCCCACATAGGAACTGTCAATAAGAACAGCTCTCCTTTTGGGTATTTTACATACTGGGATTTCACAGAAGAGCTCATTCAGAAAAGTGGTTCTTGGGGAGTGGGGAACGGTACCCATCATTTTTTTTAAGTGTGAAAATTTCTGGTCAAAATTATTGACAGTCTCTGCTTCCATTCATGATTTGCGTGGATACGCATTACCCACACCCCTATAAACATTACACTGCCAGCGATGCCCTCCTCACATACAATGGGAAGCTAAAGAACGTGATGGGGAAAAAAAAGGGAATGTGATAAGAAGGGTGTTTTGCCAACATAGCATGAGCTAGTTCACTCTTATCTTGAAAGTATATTGTTCTTCTTAATTGTAAATATATTTTAAAAACACACCCCTAGGGATGCCTGGGTGGCTCAGTCAGTTAAATGACTCAGGTCATGATCTCATGACTCAGTTTGTGGGATTGGGCCCCATGTCAGGCTCTGTGCTGAACATGGAGCCTACTTGGGATTCTCTCTCTCTCTCTCTCTCTCTCTCTCTCTCTCTGCCCCTCCCCTACTCCTGTGCCAGCTCTCTCTCCCTCTCTCTCTCAAAATAAATAAATAAACTTAAAAAAATAAAAATAAAAATCACACCTCTATACATATACTCATTGGTAAAGAGCAATGAATCACGCTTCTATTAAATGCTATGCTTCTACTAAATGAATCAGGGTTCCTCTATTACATGCCATGCTACACTAATGGATTAATAAAAATCAAATTTTCAGGGTGCCTGGGTGGTTCAGTTGGTTAAGTGAGCGACTTCGGCCTAGGTCATGATCTCGCCATTCCAGTGTTTGAGTGCTGCATCAGGCTCTGTGCGGACAGCTTGGAGCCTGGAAACTGTTTCAGATTCTGTGTCTCCCTCTCTCTCTGCTCCTCCCCTGCTCATGCTCTCTCTCTCTCTCTCTCTCTCTCTCTCTCTCTCTCTAAAATAAATGAAACATTTTAAAAAAATTTTTATAAAAAGGAAAAAAAAAAGAAAAATCACATTTTCTAGCTAACATCAAAACATACACCCCAATAGGGGCACCTGGGTGGCTCAATTGGTTGAACATCTGACTTCAGCTCAGGTTATGATCTCATGGCTCATGAGTTCAAGCCCCATGTCGGGCTCTGTTCTGACATCCCAGAGCCTGGAGCCTGCTTCAGATTCTGTGTCTCCCTCTCTCTGCCCCTCCCCTGTTCATTCTCTCTCTCTCTCATAAGCAAACATTAAAAAAAAAATTTTTAAACATACACTCCAAAAGAATAATTATCAAAGGCATACAGTTCATTCTCCCTAGTTGTAATCAGCTTTGTAGCCAGAAATCTGTCCACTGCTTTCTCATCACTGGGTCTCATGGAATCCCACTCTCATTCAAGATTTCCTCCTGGGAAAAATTAATTTCTCCCTCAGTCCCTCAGTCGTATTCCCATAGGACTACATCTCCAAGTCTGTCCTAGCAGCAATTCCCGTTTGCACGGTTTTTTATGGATGTCACTCTTACACAATTTGGGAGGGAGGGGAGGGCAATGTGTGAAAAGAAGGGAGCCTAACATTTACTGTGCCATTTCTATGTTCCAGGCTCTACGCTAAACATTTTATAGGCATTGTTTTGCTGTCTTCACAACAATCCTATGAGCTAGGTACTATTTTTATCCCTTTCTACAAGTGGAGAAATTAAGGCATAGAAGATTTTTATGTTACTTGTCTTAGGCCACAGGGTGCTGGAGTCCTCAGCTGTGAATCCCAGCTCTCTGGCACTAGGCTGAGGCCCCTAGTCATTACCTTTCCCAGTGAGGACTTTGTGGAGCCCAACTGTGCCTCAGAAGCCTAACAGACCTACTTTGCTTAGTCACTGCCCCATCACCCTGCATTTCCAGTCACAAGAGTAGCAGCTCGGTGTTGGGATTGAGGGGAGGTAAGAGTTGGGGTTAGTCTTTGCTCCATGTTCCTAGCTTTGAAATATTTAAGTATCCCAACAGGTGCGTTTTTCCTTAGGATATAGGATTCTGGCTGGACTTCCCCCCCTCCCTTCTCTGTTTTTATTGTTGTTGTTCTTTTTGGCATCACAGTCATGTTAGCATCCCAAATATACTTCATCTCCAAATCCTCTACCCTTAGCTTAGCTTACAGGTTTTTACTCCAAAGTGGGAACGATGGTGAGATTTTTAAAACAATGTCAAATTTCACCTTCAATTTGTTGTTTTTCCTACTCTTAGCCCCATTTATCAAATTTCCCACTTTGGGTTCTGCATTGTCACATCCCCTCTCCCTCATACATCTGGAGGTGTTTTCCTGCTCCAAGCCATGGAACCTCCATCCCAATCCATTGCTACCTCTCCAATCTCATTTCAAAGGACTCTTTCATCAAAACTTGGGTACAGAACACTGAAAAAAAAAAAACTTTAAAGGCCAAAGAATTGAGCACAGTTGCTAAATTCCACAGACGGCTCGCTCCACCTCTACAAATGTATTTGTAAGAGTGGTTCAACGGCACAGGAGAACAAATAACGAAGTAAAACGTTAGCCATAAAAACCTTATTTTCTGGAAATATCTATACATTTTGAATGAAATGAATCCTACCATCTTCATTCATCTATTAAATGTACCTTTTCATTCGGTTCACAACTATTGTTCACCATAATGGACACTGGAGAGACAAAAATGAAAAAAATATATAGTCTAGGGCCCCAAGGATCTTACCTTCTCATGGGAAACACAGGAAATAAAGAAAAAGATTGCAAACCTAGTGATTCCTAGTGATCATGCTCTATATATAGTCCACGCATACCAAAGTGCTATAGAGAAAAACAGACTGGATCGGTATGAAGATCCCAAGCAAGTGCTAAAGTATCCCCGGGTATCTCCTCCCCATCCTCTGTTAATCAGCAATGGTTTTAAGCACCATTGAAGTCACTTCACGATAAACCAAAGGAAAGATAAATTTCAACTCCGTCTGGCATCTCCAAGGGCATGAAGAGGTAACACACCAAATCACAGCCTTGTGTAGGAACTGACAAGGTTTTAGCACTGTCCTTCTGTGCCCCCTCTTTCGCTTCCTCCTCTCTACATTTGTTTCTCCCTCCCTGCCCACCACTTTTCTTTTCCCATGTTTATTCCTTATTCTCCTTCATCCAGATGTACTGTCTATAAAAGCTCACTTTGAAAAAAAATCCCTGTTGAATACTGAACTTTGATTTTCCTGTTCTTAGTACAAAGTTTGTCAGTTTATGCCCTTAGATGTGTGTGTGTGTGTGTGTGTGTGTGTGTGTGTGTGTGTGTGTGTGTGTGTCAACAAAAGAACAGACTAAATGAAGTTATTTTTATTTCCATATTGCTCTTGGCTGATTCTCTTTTGTGCGTCAGAGGCTTTCCAAAGGTTCCCAACTCGAGATCCAAAAAGTTCAAAACACGATTGAGTACAGAATAAACTACTCCCTTCATGCAGAGGGGAGCCCAGGGCCACGAGCATCACCAGCAACTGGAGAAGGAATCTGGGATCTGGAGCCCTAAGCAGCAAGACTTCCCACGGCCCACAGTTGGCCACAAGCTTCTGCTCTGTGCACCCCTGACATAACCTAGGAGTTAAGTGAGCAGGTTAGCTCCAAAATGGTCATTTCCCCCATGGTTGGCAAATACAGCCCTCCCCAAAACAAACCCTGGCCTCTCCAGACTTTCCCAGGATCCCTATCCCAACCGCCTCACAATCAGGAAGTAAGGCTTAGCCCAATAGGTTTCCAGGACTCTGCCCCAAGGCTCCCAGCCCTGAACTTAACCAAACTCCACCTTAACTTCCTCTTCTGAAAAATAAGGGAGTTGAACCGACTTTCTGAGTTACGCTCTGACTGCAGTTATGTCAAATTATTTCTCCCTAAGGACAAATACAAGATAGGAATATGACAACTTGAAAAAAGTTTATTGGTTAGGAGGGTGGAATCTCAGGTTATATTTTACTGGTGAGACAGCAGTGCCCCAAATTCTGGGTTCAGGCTGCCAGAGATGGAACCCCAGCTCTGCCATATGCTAGCTATATGATCTCTCTGTGCTTCAAATTACCTCATCTATAAAAGGGAGATGGTATTGATACCTATTTCACATGGTTATCTTGAGGATTAAAGGTGTTCATGTTTGTAAAATGCATAGAATAGTGCCAGGCACATAGTAGGCGCTACATAACTACTGATTAAATAAATCATTTTATTCTGTCCCTGCAATGTTTGTTTAATAAATTCAAAATTTAACCTGCAATGTTTGTTTAACAAATCCAAAAATTAAGAAAATTTCACAACAAAAAGGAAAAAAAAAAAACCTGTGACACTATGAAACACTTACATAACATATACGGTTGTTTAATAACCCAGCAGTAAAACATCTGGGATCCAGATTTTACACTGCATTGTGAATTTAGGGAAACCAATACACTGGAATTCATTCCCACTGCAGCAAAAGATATGATGTGTACAATTCCTTTTCTAATCAGGAAAGTCGCAGGCTTCCCGGAAATTTAGGTTACAAGTTTCTCATTTTCACTCTGCAACAGCATTTATCCACACCCCAGCTGGAGAATACATTTTATTGTGTGGTGCTAACATTGAAAGGATTGTAAACATAAAACCAGGCCTGGCACAGTGACAGCTGTCTCCTGAATACAATGACTCAGAGCAACTGTGAGTTTAAAGAGCCATGTCTTATGTGCTAAGTCCTCGAGCATCATTGTTTATTAGACACCTGGAGAGCAGAAGAAATCGCCACACCCAACAGTTAGCTTGGTCAAAACTGCTTCTAGTCACTAAAAAGGTGCCACCGTCTGAGCTCAAGCGTGCCTTTGATACAGGCTACTGCACTGCCAAAGGAGACAAAAGTATTTCAATTTAAGGTGAGATATGAAGGGGAGGAAACTATCAATAACAACTAACTACCTCCCGGATTCCTCTCTCTGGATAGCTAGACTTCACAATACCTTTATATGCAAATTTAAATAGCTCACGAGCTTTTTTTTTTTTTTTTTTTACCAGCTTATTCTTAAACAGTAATGTGTCAGATCTGTCCTGATGGAGATAAGATTTACTAAACACAAACTGGCTGTGGCTTTTCACCTTTCCTCTTTAAAAGTGCATTTTGATGGGGAGGGGGGCAGGGGCGAGTGGGGGAGAGGGGAAAATGGGTGACGGACATTGAGGAGGGCGCTTGTTGGGATGAGCACTGGGTGTTGTACATAAGCGATGAATCATGGGAATCTACTTCCAAAGCCAAGAGCGCATTGTATACACTGTATGTATAGCTAACTTGAGAATAAATTATATTAAAAAAAATGACAGGTTAACAAAATAAATTCTAAAAAAAAAAAAGTGCATTTCTATAAAGCCATGGGAAGGAACTCAAACCTCAAATCATGAGAAAACTAAAGCCTGCAGCACAATCACTGTCATCAAAATGTTTTGAAAACCCTATGGGAAGGACAAAAGGTGTTCTGTGGACGGATGGTGGTGATGGTAGGACAACGAGAAAGTACTTAATGCTATTAACTGTATGCTTACCAATGGCTAAGATGGCAAATTTTATGTCAGGTATTCAGCACAATAAAAATAAAATTTAAAAAAAAAAAACTCTGTTTTAAAGGTAAATGAGTTTTCATAATTAGTTTTAACTAAGAAACATACACTCGTTGGGGGGCCTGGGTGGCTCAATCGGTTGAGCATCTGACTTCGGCTCAGGTCATGATCTCACAGCTCATGAGTTCCAGCCCCACGTCGAGCTCTGCACTGACTGTTCAGAGCCTGGAGCCTGCTTCAGATTCTGTGTCTCCCTCTCTCTCTGCCCCTCCCTCACTCATGCTCTGTCTCTCTCTCAAAATAAATAAACATTAAAAGATTTTAAAAAGAAAGAAAGAAAGAAAGAAAGAAAGAAAGAAAGAAAGAAAGAAAGAAAGAAAGAAAGAAAGAAAGAAAGAAAGAAAGAAAGAAAGAAAGATACACTTGTTAATTAATCAGACAAGGAGAAGGGTCTCCCACTACCTAGTTTTAAGCAGATCAACAAACCTTTATGAGAGTTTTACAGCCCTTACCACTGTAATTCGTAAGTACTCTGACATTGGGGACAAACAAGGTAAAGACACATCTTCCACAAATCCTTAACTACTCATGCTTCTTATATGGATTGTGAATTATACTGGATCTTGGAAAGACAGACTGGAAGTTAACACTGGGAGTTAGTTGAAAGGTTAGACTGGGAGTTAGTTGAAAGGTCCCCAAGCAACATTCAAAGGCTGTATACAAATTCAAGCTAAAAGCCTGTGTACAAGTTCACTTGTATGTAAGTTAACAAAACATTTAATACTGAAAGAAATCCTTACTCAAATGTAATGCAGTGTGTAAATGTGGTGTCTGTTAACAGTTCAAGCTGTAGATTCTTTTCATTCTTTACGCTTTCATTACACCACCCTAAATTAGCCCTTTTAAATCACAGAGGTCTCTAGGTACCCAGTCTCCCAAAAGCCCTCAGAAGGCCCACAAGGGGTTATCTAAACTGAAATTGGCAGACAAAGTTAATGGAACTCTCCATTCTGGAGAAAGACCTAGGGATGATCAAACACTGAAGTCCTGTGATCCTTAAGCATCTGCTTGAATGTAGTACTTCACAGAGGAAGGAAGGAAGGCAATAACCTGAGACTTGGAGAAGAAGCAAATATAGGCGTGGCGGTGGCTCTGGACTGATTGTACAAGGGCAGTTCTGAAGGGCGTCACAAAATCCTACCCAACGTTTGGAGCACCCCGCTCCTGGATCAGAGACCTGGGTCCCAAACACCTTGAGATGGAGACAGAAAAACAAGCCCTTTACCACACAACGGGCTCCCGGGCCCTTGCCCTTGCCCCACCCCAGCGTCATCACCTCGTGGGCGCACAGCAAGCAGCTGTGTGGCCACACGCCCGGCACCGTACATCTGGCAGGCTGGGCTCCAAGCCTCCGAGCGCAGCACTTCCTGGTTGGTCCGGGATGCTGGTCCCCTCGCGCCGCCATCCCCGCCATCCCACGGCGCACGAGAACCCCCGGGCGCGAGAGGACACGGGGGCACCAGCCCCCACTGCCCCGGCGAGGCCCTTGGTGCACCCTGAGCGCACGCCCCCAGCCTCCCCTGGCGCCCGCGAGGCTCTGCGCTCCAGGCAGCGCCCGCCCTGGCAAAAGCACGGCCCGAAGTTTGTCCGCCTCTACTCTGCAAGAACTGGGCCCGAAGGCGCGCACAGGAGGCCCCGGGGCCTCCCGGGAGGCCGGTCCCGCGGGGCCGCCGCGCTCTGGCGCCCGCCGCCGACGCCTCTGCCAAGGTCCCGTCCAAGTTGGGCGGGGAGCGGCCAGCTGCCCGGGGCCGGCGGGAGGAGGGACGGAGCGCGAGAGTAGCGGAAACCAGACGCCCGCGGGAGCCTGGCGCGCCCGGCCGCGGCGCGGCTCCTACCTGTAGGGCTAGGGCGGCCGCGGGCACCTGCGCGGTGACGGCGGATTCTCGGGCCTCGGGCGCAGTTGGCACAGCTGGAGGCGCGGGAGGAGGGGAGGAGGAAGGGCCTGAGGGGGCACCGCGCTGCGCCGCCGCCCGGAACTCGCCGCCCGGATTCGCCCTGGCCTGGCAGGGGTGGGGCGAGGCGGTGCCGGGTCCGGGTGCGTTGCCGCTCAGGCTGGCCGCCACGGCTGGGCCGAAGGGCTCCAGAGGCCGGGCCTCTGTCCTCCTCCCCGTTTCTTCTCTCTTCTCCCAGAGTCTCGTGACTCAACCTCATCAACCTATGGAATGTTCACTAGCATTATTGCTATTATTCTCAGGTGCTCTTAAGCCACCAAGTGCCCAGGCACCCGTTCCAGGAGCTTTGCCTGTGTTATCATACCCTCGCCTGCTGGAGCCGGTAGCCACGATTGGCCCTTTTGCAGGTAGGGAAACGCGGGTCGGAAAGAGGAAATAATTTGCTTGAGGTGACATAGTTAAGAAGTAGGAGCCTTGTTGACATCACCTATAAAGCCTTCTTCCAACTTCCGAGACTGGTGGTATTGCTAATGATAGGTAAGGAAACCGAGCCTCAGGAAAGTGAAGTATCCAGCCTGATGCCACCCAACTTAGAACACAGAATTCTGGAATTTGTGTCTTGATGTCTCTAAAACTGAAGCTGAGTATAATTCAGAAATCTTAGCATAAAATAGTAAGTTGGGAATAAAATGGAAAACTCCCAATCTACCCATGGAACTGTGCAAATAGGGCAATTTTTATGTTTTTAGTCCACCTAGAATAAAAATCTTAAGAGAAAGAGAACCAGTTATCTTGTGGCTTGACCAACAGGCCTTTTGGAATGTAGTTTTGAATATAGGCCAGCTCCAACCTCATTACACAATATTGCATTCTGCCAAGGCGGAGGGAAGCAATCGGCCCAGCATACACCAAACTGTTAATAAGGATGGCCACTTTAAAGCACTTAGTGGATATTGCAAAGCTGAGGCTGGATGAGTTACATAATTTCTTACTGCAAACATGGAATTACATGAAATGAAAAATGTCGTATTCCAGTCCAGGGGAAGGGGAGGGGGGGGGGTGAAATTGCAGTCTGGAACTCTTTTTTCCTGTAACCTATAGTTGCTCATCCCTCCCTAGACCACATTTTTTTCTCTTGAGCACATCTTTTCCTAATGATAGAAGAGTCACGAAGCCGTCATTCTTTCCTTGTTGACAGAAATGATTGATGTCTTTTAAATCCTAGGATACTGACAGCTTTTTACAATTAAACACATGGCTCTCTGAGCAAACAGAGTATTGCCTAAGAAGAGTTTGGCAAGTGTAAGACAAGCATGTTACTGAAAGGCTGAATATTCTTTCCTCCTCTTCTTTCTCAAGTTTTATTAGTCACAGATGATTTGGTAAGTGTTCTACACACAATTAACTGCACTCTTACAAGCTTGTCTTTAGAAATTGTAATGCTTTTGATTGAGAAGCAGCAGGCTATAAAATTGCATCCCAAATTCCTGAGTGTCATCATTAAAACATTTGGCACTGACCTACAACAATAGGTCTTCCTGTTAACTATAATGAGAAATAAAATTATTTAAGTGCCCTCACAATAATTGAATTTCTGCTTCTCTGTGCTGGAGGAATCAAATAGTAAAAGGCCATATGTTGTTGATAGACAAACATACGCTGTGGACTGCCAAAGAGAAGTTTTAGGTGTACTGTGATTCTGTATGTAATTATTTCTGTTTTCCCGAGAGGTTTGCTGATTGTTGGTTGTTGCTATTATTTTTCCAAATCTTGCCTGTCTTCAGAGTTGTCAAGAAAAAAGTGACTACAAGATCCTATTATACATCCATCTGGATACACATTTGACATTTTTATCAAATGATATTCTAAATCCTCTCTAATTTTCATCTTTTCTTCTCAGTATAAAAGTGACATATGCCCATTTTTAATAATTTCCACATGTATATTTTACAAAAATACAAAGTTTTGGAGATAACAGAAAACAAATTTTTTTTATTGAAATTATCTATAACTCCCCCCAACACACCCATTGTGTGTTGGTACATTTCTTTTCTGTTATTGTTTGCTGCCTTTCTTTTTTGTTCATTTTATATACCTAAACAAATGTTCATTGCCAAATTATCATCATGCTGAACAATTCAGAATCCTCCTTGTCTCACTGAGTATTTTTTTACTGTCACTAATTTTGTAAATATGATTTTTAGTGGTTGAAGAATATTCCAATCATTTTTTTTAAATCTCTTCACCTACTGATGGCTTTTAGGATGTTCCCAGGCTTTGGGACAGTTTACAAACATTCTGGAATGAACATTGTAAATACCAATCTTTGTCGAAATCCCTAAATTCTTGAGATGGAGTCCTAAAAGTGGAACTACTGAATCAACATTTATAAACATTTTCAAAGATCTGTGAGATGCTGTAAAAACACCTTCCACTATTAAGTATTAGTTGCTTATATTTGAAAATGTGATGGATCAAAATCACATCTTGTTTTAACCGGGACTCATTCAACAATCAATAATGATGAACACTATTTTTTTGTGTTTATTATTTGTGCTATTTACTGACAATGATATATTCATGTCCATTTCCTGTTTTTATCATATTATTTCTTTTGTTAGTTTTCATTAATGCTTTTAATAGAAACATGTTATGTGTATATACATATACATATTACTTATAGAATACACTATAAAATATAATGAATGCTAATACACATATTATTTACAGATTGTTCTTTAAAATTTGCATACAGTTGTGTTCCCCTAGATTTTCCCTCATGGTGTTTTTATATGTATACTGCTGTCAAAATCATCTAGGTCATTTTGAGATGCCCAGCATCTATCATCTTTTCTGATAGTTCCATTTTCTTATAGAGAATTAGCCCTCCCCAAATGTGTATAGTCTCAGCAAGAGAGCAATTTTGTGCCGCAGTCTCCAAAGCAAAGGGCAGATCCTTCCTCCCTATTCCCACCACCACTTTATTTACCTCAAAGGCCAGGTGGACCATACGAGGAAGCAGGTGATGTTTGAGATGGGACCCACTGAGCAAAGGCAGTTGTAGCCCCAGCATCAACTTGGCCCTGACCCCGGTGACCCAGTGAGAGACAGTTTCCTACTTCCTGATTTTTTTTTGCTTTTAACCTTCTGCACTTCCTCAGTATCTGCTGCTCCCAGCCTTGCCTTAAGTCTATGAAGCCCCGGTACTCTTTTCTTTCAGACAGCCAAGGGTCTGCATCCATTGTTTGCCCCCAGTAATCCTCACTGACATAACCTGCGGGACTTCTGTGTCTTTCGGTCCACCTTCCAGTCCCCTGGTTAGCAACCATTTACTTCGTTTGTTAATTTGTAAACGTTTGATTCTTAATGCTAATTAACCACAGCACACAGCTACTCTGAAAACACAGAGTACGGAGGAAGATATTTTATCATTGATCACCTGCTGACATAAATCAAGTCAGGCATCATAACAGTGACAGAAAGATGAGAGAACAGTGTACTTATCAAGACTTTTTAAAAACACATGACCTAATTAATTAATTTAATTTAATTAAAAAATACATGACCATGTCTATGGCCAAAAATCTCAAGAGAGAATGAGGAACAGAGTGCATATTGCCAAAGTATATTAAAGCTTTGTGTCTCTATATCTTCATTTTAGGTTTCTGTGGACCTAAAATGTTTTTAGGTCCATAAAGTGTTTCATGTTTTATAATTTCTCCCAATAACGTTCAGCTTGTAAGCTATCTAGTACATGACTCTTTAAAAAGGGGCCACATTTGATGCCTACAGCCCCAACCAGGGATGAATCTTCTCAGTTACCCTTAGCCAGTCCCTTTGAAGGGTTTTCTGATCCAACAGTCATTCAGTAAGTCTAATAACTTGTTTAAAATATCTCTGTATTTTCAGTGTTTACTTGTTGTTTGAAATGATACTCATTTTCATGGATTTGTACATACATACGAGATAGGATGATTATTAAATAAGAAAACATATGAAATAATTTGGAAGAGTGAATATTTGTTTAGAACAAGTGTATGTCAATTGATTGCTACAATTGTGCTAAAGTAACTTTGGGAGCACCTGAGTGGTTCAGTGGATTAAGCATCCCGCTCATAATTTGGGCTCAAGTCATGATCTCACTGTGCATAGCATTGAGCCTCCCCTCAGGCTCTGTGCTGACATCTCAGAGCCTGCTTGAGATTCTCTCTTGCCCTCTCCCTCTCCTTCTGACCTTCCCCAACTCGCTCACTCTCTCACTCTCTCTCAAAATAAATAAACATTTAAAAATAAATAACTATAAAAGCATCTGTACTTGGTTTCCAAAAAAAAAATCCATAAATTGCACAGTAAAAAATGATCTCAAAAAAGTAATGGCTCTAGGAACGTATAATTAAAAAAAAAAAAAAACTTTTTTTTCAAAGCTATTTTATCCAAACATACTCCTGTATTTTTGACTTTCACACTCAACATCAAATTTAAATATCGATCCATTCATACATCCTGAAAAACCACTATGCTGCAGGTACCGTTATAGTAGCTAAGGATATTGCATGAACAGAAGAAGCCTCTGCTTTTCTGTAGGAAGACAGACCTGAATGCAATATAGAGGAGATGATGGGTACGATGAGAAAACATAAACCAGGGTAAAGGAAAAAGCTTCCAGGGTGGGGTTAGGGAAATTGGCAGTGAAGACCTCTCTGATAAGATAACCTTGGAGCAGAACAAAAGGAGAAAGCCTGTCAGATGTCTGGGCAAAGAGCATCTAGGCAGAGGGACTAGGAGGTACAGAGACGGTGAGCTAGAAATGTGTTTGGTGTTTCCATGAAAGGGCAAGGAGGCGAAGGTGAATAGAGTGGTGTGAACAAGGAGAAAAGTAATAAAACTGGAATCGGGCGACAGGGAACAAGTTTCTAAAAGGAAGAAGTTTGAATTTAATGTTAATTGATGTGGAAAGCTTCAAGCCAGAGAACGACGTAATCTAACTTGTTTTAGAAGGACCATACTGACGACTATATGGAGAATAGACTGCATGGGGGGGAGGGTAGAAGCTTGAAGACAAAGTAACCATCCAAGCAAGGGTAGACTTGAGTGAGAGGCATGGAGGTGTTGGAAGTGGTCAGATTCTGCACCTTGGTACAGATAGCAAAGAAGCCAATAGTCAGGAAAACCAGTATTCAGGATGAGCCTTATTTGGCAGGGGTATCAGTTCACGGGGAGATGAATTAGGAAAGGCATCAGTGGAGCCAATTCGTTATATCACTGTTGCATTTTATCTTCAGCTAGACGAACGTTCTATGCGTTTGTGAAACGTAAATTTGAGCTTTTGCAATTTTGCCTGTAAGACTCCATTCTACCGCCCTTAGACCAGTTGCTGTACCATACATGCTCCCGTTTCAAAATTACAGACAAATTTCTCTCCCATCAAGTTTTTGACTCAGGCTTCACCCAAATAAACGTACAACCAATTCAGCATTTTAGTTCCTAACTGCAGTGCTGGTTGAAATCAGATAGGACACCTTCAGTCTCAAAATCATCTAGTTTCAGACACCATTCTACTCCATTATAATTGGCCTTCTTTGCATTTTTTAAGAAAAATATTTCTGTAAATATGGGTTTGGCTTTATTTTTCCTAGTTCTGTTTAGACTTAAAAGGTATGTTTGCTATACCAGCAAATGTTTTTACTTAGAATAGAAATAGAAGGACTTATTACAAAAGGTTTCTTTGGTGATAGTAAGAAAGGCAAAACTTCCCAGGGTGAGAGCCACTTGGTCCCCTGCCCATGTGCCTTCTAATCGTTTAGAACCTCCAGAGAATTAGGGAAGTGTTTTCTTGGCAAACATTTGCTAACAGCTAAGGAGTTTGGAAACATTTTCATCTCCCTGCATCATTTTTCATTTTCCAGTAGAAATGCAATCCTAGGGGCATTCACTCTAAACTGTTGCTGGTATAGGTTCTCACCCTTGTACAATCTGTTGAATCAAAAGTGCACTTTCGGGGTGCCTGGGTGGCTCAGTTGGTTAAGCGTACAACTTCAGCTCAGGTCATGATCTCACAGTTTGTGAGTTCGAGCCCCACATCAGGCCCTGTGCTGACAGCTCAGAGCCTGGAGCCTGCTTCAGATTCTGTGTCTCCCTCTCTCTCTGCCCCTCCCTGGCTTGCACTGCCTCTCTCTCTCTCAAAAATAAATAAACATTAAAAAAAATTTTTTTTAATGTTTTTAAAGTGCACTTTCGAACTAATGTCTTAGGCTAGTTTTATGACGCCTGTCAAGACACCCCCTACCCTCACACCTCAGACTGGCAAAAGCAAATCTCAAAAATCTCTTAGCTCACAGCTTTGGCTGAGCTGAGATGTCCCCCAGAATCAGAACTTTCCTGTAAGAACAAAGTGGAATGGATGGATGAATGGAGGATTTCTTTATTAGGGCAAATTATTTGGCTTACATGCTAACTTAGGCTTACAGGTCCTCTGCCCAGAGATATAACATCACTATCCTTATAACAATAAAAATTCAGGGAACAAATTTCAGGGTTATAGATCCTTGCCTTTAAAATACAATGCAAAAGACCCCTGTATATCGTCAGAATTACTTTCCAGTCCTTTACTCCTCTCATATTCACTTCTGGGAATCTGCACAGGCCCACAAGCTCCAAAACCCTTAGGAACAGAAAAAATTAAGATACTCAGAATTTTATAAATTTTTAGAAAATTCATAGAGCACATATTATGTTGCACCCCCAGCAAGGCCTGGGATTGCACCCCATACTGAACACCTTGTATTTCTGCAACAAAAGATGTGAGTAAGCTACTGCATGGAAAAATAAAGACTGTAAAAAGCCTTACGTCAATGCAGATAGAGTTTTGCTGTCAAATGAATTATGAACATAACTTTGGGTGTTCAAAGTTTTTTGAGTTTTAGAATTGTGGGTAAGGCATCAGGGACCTGAATTAAAACAGAAATGAATAGACTGTGCAGTCAACAGCCTTTTCCTAGTCTACCAATTCATTCAATATCTTAGGGGACAGTTTTTGTTTGTTTTTGCCAACGAATCAGAGATGTTGCATTTTTATAGTTTTAGCAAGTGTATTTAACAAGTGAGCTAAGACCCCATTTGATAGTCATTTGGGGGAAGGTTTTTAACATAAATTAGTAATGTCTACTTCCAAGTTTTTAAAAGTGGGCAGATGTGACCATTTTTGTAGGTGACAAGTTTTCTAAAATCAATCAGGAAGGAAGCATTTTGCAAAGTCTTCTATCATGATCACACCACAGCCCAACTTTTCTTCAAAAGCAGGAACTCCCACTTGCTATTAAAGTGACACTTTTATTTTGAAGGCACAGTGTGTTTTAAAATTCTGCTGTACGATCCTAGAATTGCTAGGCACTTGTTATCACAGAAAAGACAGAATGTGGAACACTAGTGTTTTTAAAAATAAGAACATGTAGGGGCGCCTGGGTGGCTCAGTCGGCTAAGCGTCCGACTTCAGCTCAGGTCACGATCTCGCAGTTCGTGGGTTCGAGCCCCGTGTTGGGCTCTGTGCTGACATCTCAGAGGCTGAGCCTGTTTCAGATTCTGTGTCTCCCTCTCTCTCTGACCCTCCCCTGTTCATGCTCTCTCTCTCTCTGTCTCAAAAATAAATAAACGTTAAAAAAAAAAAAGAAGAACATGTAGTTCCTTTAAATTGGACAATTCTGAAAGGTAGTCAGCTATGATAAAATTGGAGACCTTGTCCATGATACAAAATGTTTTCACCATCACTCATCATCTCTACCAAGAACAGTAAATGGCTTACAATAGTTTAAAGATCTGGCTTTTATACTATTATCTCTATCAGCAACATCTTGTAGCAATTTGTACACTTTAGCTTCACTTTCTTTACAGCAAGAGCTTCTTGCCTCTGAATGATGCAGCGAATGCATTTATTTTTGAAGCTATCTCTGTATCTTTATCCCAGAATCCAAATTTTATTCTAGACAAAGCAGCTCTTCCACCAATGGTTATTTTGACGCAGTTTTTCCATAAAACATTGTTTTTGTTATGGAATTCATATATGTTGGGAATATATTTTTCTCCATCAGTACATCTTTCCATTATTCAGTAGCTCCCAGCCCTATCAGAGCAACACGCCCTTTTTATTATGACAGCATCCCCTCTATTATCTTAAAATGGAATTAATTCGTAGTTTCAAAAACTACGTATAATGTATTGACAATAAGGGAGAAGTAAGAGAAAGTAAATTATAATAAAATAGACTATCTCTCAATATGTAAAATTCTTAGACAAACCACACTAGAGGACATAAATAAAAGGATCAGGGGCTGGTATTGCCTTTGGTGAATACATTTTTGTTTAAGACAAATTTCCATCCAATTACTGCTACAAAATTGCTTCTCAAATTTTGATGTGTATACACGTCACCTGTGGCTCCTGTTAAAATGTGGATTCTGATTTCAGAGGTCTAGGACCAAGCATTTCTAGTAAGTTCATAAGTGATTATAGTGCTACTGGTCCCCTTAAAGCTGGACACTTTGAATAGGGAGGGTGAACACAATTTCTTTATATTGACATTTAAGTGTGACAGTTACAACTGTTGACTGATAAAGGTGTTGCCATGGGTAACATAATTTTCCAAATAGCCTCAAATAAATTCAAGTCAGATTTTGCTGCCAAGTGAGTTATAAACAATCAGTTCATGACTGTTGAATGAACAAGAGTTGTTGGTAAACAACTCTTAGCAAAGTTCCAAACAATTTTTCCTCAGTTTGGACACTGGTTACATTCTCCAAAAAATGCAGTGTATATGAAAAGTGTGAAAGCAATATTTTGAATGTATACATAAAACAGAGTTTAGGTTAGGGGCGCCTGGGTGACTCAGTAAGTTAAGCGTCTGACTTCGGCTCAGGTCATGACCTCACAGTTGGTGGGTTCGAGCCCCCTGCATCAGGCTCTGTGCTGACAGCTCAGAACCTGGAGCCTGCTTCAGATTCTGTGTCTCCCTCTCTCTCTGCCTTTCTCCCACTTGTGCTCTGTCTCTCTCTGTCTCTCAAAAACAAATAAAAATGTTTAAAAAAAAATTTTTTTTTAAACAGTTTAGGTTCTAGGCTCAAATAATTAGCAGATTTTTCACCTACATGAGTGTCCAATAAAACCTTTGGAAGTTGTGTGGGACAAAGAACGACTCTTCATTGTACAAAATCATTGCACACACAGCAGACCTCTAGCATCCCGGGCCTGTACCCATCACATGCCAGTAAATGGCCCCTAATCATTGTTGATCAAAAATGTACCCACCCCATTTCCAAAATATTCTGGTGAGACAGGCAGTATGACTTGTGCTGATTACCACTGCTTAAGTGAAACTCAAACATTACTGTTTGCATTTAATTAAAACAGAATCCAACAGAAACCCAGACATTATAGAAACATTCATTCTTTCCTCCAACTGTATAGCAAGCCTCCAACAATGTGTAATTTGTTGTAACACTTGTTCCTTACATTCTCCCACAACTTGATTTATGCATCTTCCATAATTATTTGCTGATGCTTGGTTGCCATATTGTTTTCTTCACATTATTTTAATTATTTTTACTTCAATAGAAACTGGAGGGAGGATACCTGCATTTACCAAAATATTTTATTAGAACAGTTTTCTTCTTGGGCGCCTGGGTGGCTCAGTCGATAAAGTGTCCAACTTCAGCTCAGGTCATGATCTCATGATTCGTGAGTTCCAGCCCCATATCGGGCTCTGTGATGACATATCAGAGCCTGCAGCCTGCTTCAGATTCTGTGTCTCCCTCTCTCTCTCTCTGCCCCTCCCCGGCTGGCTCTCTCTCTCTCTCCTCTCTCTCTCTCTCTCTCTCTCTCTCAAAAATAAATAATAAAACATTTAAATTTTTTTAAAAACAACTTTATTTATAAATAAATAAATAAATAAATAAATAAATAAATAATATTTTCTTCCTACTCTTCAGAAAACTGTAAGTCCAGTTATTTTTCTTGGGTTGTATAGTTTAATGTTTGCTCTCAGAAATTCTGATTTATAGGTAATAAATAAATTATAAGCAGAGTATTCCTTATATTAATCCTATTTTTTCAGTTAATCACTATAAAGTAATTTCTATAGGCTTCAACCTTATGAAAATAGGTTGGTTAATATAGAATATATACACACCAAGAAATCTCTTCTCATAATTTTGTTTACAGAACTTTAAGAAGTCCGTTAGGCTAGCACTTAACAGAGATTAATTTTTGCAATAAATGTTAAAATGCAACTTAGATTCAATAGTTAAAAATGAGAAATATACTAATTTCTGTTTTTTCTTAGAGTTTTGTTTTTATATAATTCAGCTAGCCATACACCAAATACAGCATATGGATAGTAAGCAATGTAAATTTTAAATTTTACACAAATTACATATGTATCACCAAAATTTTGCATATAAATATTGAAGACAACAATGAATAACTTGAAATCTGTTCAAAGAAGTTTAAAAAAATGAAGCAACTAGTTACGTACAAGGGAACACCCATAAGGCTGTCAGCTAATTTTTCAGCAGAAACTCTGCAGGCTAGAAGGGAGAGGTATGACATATTCAAAGGGCTGAAAGGAAAAAACTTACCACCAAGAATACTCTTCCTGGCAATGTTATTATTCAGAATTGGAGGAAAGAGAGTTTCCCAGACACAGAAAAGTTAGAGGAATTTATCACCACTAAACCAGCCTTACACAAAATATTAAGGAGACTTCTTTAAGTGGAAAAGAAAAAGCCGTAAGTAGAAATAAGAAACTTATGAAAGAAAAAATTTCATTGGTAAAAGCAAACATGTAATTAAGTTAGTAGTTCATCACTTACAACCAAAGCTTACATGAAAGTTAAAAGACAAAAGTGGTAAAATAGATATATCTCTATAAAATTAGTTAAGGAATACATAAAATAAAAAGATGTAAAATATGACATCAAGTTCATAAATTGCAGTGAGGGAGTAAAAATGTAGTGCTTTTAAAATGTGTTTGAACTCAAGTGACTTAAAACCTAAAATAGACTGCTATCTATAGGGTGTTATATATGAACCTCATGGTAACCACAAACTAAAAACCTATTAGTAGATAAACAAAAAATAGAAAGGAATCAGAGAATATCATCAAAGAAAGTCATCAAATCACAAGTGAAGAAAGCAAGAGAAGAAGTGGGGGAAAAGTACAAAAATAACCGGGAACAATTAACAAAATGGTAACAAGCGCATACATATCAATAATTACTTCAGATGTAAATGGACTAAATGCTCCCCGTCATAGGCTCTATATGAAAGATATAAGGTGACTGAACGGATAGAAAAACAAGACCCATCTGTATGCTGCCTACAAGAGACTATCTTCATACCTAAAGAGACACACAGACTGGAAGTGAACAGATGGAAAAAGATTTCACACAATAGAAACAAACTAACAAAGAAGCTGGGGTAGCAATATTTATATCAGACAAAATAAACCTCAAAACAAACTAGCAGGAATGCCCAGGTGGCTCAGTTGGTTAAGCAACCGACTCTTGATTTCAGCTCAGGTCATGATCTTGCATTTTGTAGGTTTGAGCCCCATGTTAGGCTCATGGTGACATCTAAAAAAAATTTTAAGTTTTGTTTTAAAATAAAATCAAACAAACTAGCAATAGACAAAGAAGGGCATTGCATAATGATAAAGGGATCAATCCAGCAAGAGGATATAACGATTATAAATATCTATGCACCCAACATTAGGAAAATCTAAATACATAAAGCAATTATTAATAGACATAAAAGGAGAAGCTGACAGTAATATAATAATAGTAAGGGCCTTTAACACTCCACTTACATCAATGGAGAGATCATCCAGATGGAAAATTAATAAGGAAACAGTAGCTTTGAACAATACATTAGATCAGATGAACTTAACAGGTATATAAAGAAGATTCCATCCCAGAACAGCAGAATATACATTCTTTTCAAGTACACGTGGAATGTTCTCCAGAACATGTTAGACTACAAAAGAGTCTCAATAAATATAAGAAGAGTGAAGTTATATTAAGTATCTTTTCCAACCACAATGGTATGAAACTAGAAATCAATTAAAAGAAAAAAAAACTGGAGAAAAATAAACACAGAGTCTAAACAACATGCTACTAAACAGCCAATGGGCCAATGAAGAAATCAAAGATAAAATTTTAAAAATACCCTGAGACAAATTAAAATGGAAACACAACATTCCAAAATCTTTGGGACACACAAAAAAAGCAGTTCTAAGAGGAAGTTTACAGGGATCCTGGCCTACTTCAAGAAAGAGGAAAAATCTCAAATAAACAATCTAGTCTTGCACCCAAATTAATTAGAAAAAGAACAAAACCCAAAATTAGTAGAGCACTGGCTTTTGGGGTCTGGCTTATTTTACGTAAGGTAATGTCCTAAAGTTTCATGCATATTGTAGCAAGAACTTCCTTCCTTTTTAAGACTGACTAGTATTCCACCATATGTAATATGTATTATATTATATCACATTTTGCATTTTGGTAGGTTTTGTGTTTCTAGTAATTTGTTCACTTTATCTAGGTTATCCAATTTTTTGATGTACATTGTTCATAGTACTCTCTTATAATTCTATTTCTGCAGAATCAATTATAATGTCCCCACTTTCATCTCTGATATTAGCAATTGTGATTTTTGCTTTTTTTCCCTTTAGTCCATCTAGCTAAAGGCTGTCAATTTTGTTGATCTTTTCAAAGAACCAAACTTGTTTTCATTGAGTTTCTCCTTTTTTTTTTAGTCTGTATTTCACTTATCTCCGCTCTAAAATTTAGTATTTCCTTCCTTCTGCTAGCTTCGGGTTTAGTTTGTTCTTCTTTTTCTAGTTCCCTAAGTTGTAAAGTTGGGTTGTCGATTTAAGATCAGAAAGTGTCTATTTTTTTTCTTAGCATTTACAACACGCCAAAAATTGGGAACCCTGAGTATGCTCACACACAAACTCTAAACATTAGAAAAGCAGATTTCAAAAAACATCTAAAGAAATTTTTGACGTGATTACATAGCAAGAGACTATTCAAGGAATGTTCTTGAAGTTTCTTGGCCCTCCAAAGTATAGATAGAATAGATGGAAAAAGGGACCCAAAATTCAAAAGAGTAAGAATTTTATTAGAAAATATCAAGCCCTGGGGCGCCTGGGTGGCTTAGTAGGTTAAGCGTTCAACTTTGGCTCAGGTCATGATCTCACAGTCTCTGTGTTTGAGCCCCCCGTTGGGCTCTGTGCTGGAGCCTGCTTCAGATTCTGTGTCTCCCTCTCTCTCTGCCTCTCCTCTCCTCTCTCTCTCTCTCAAAAATAAATATTAATTTTTTTTTAAGTGTGAAGCCCTGAATAAGGGGACTCATGATAAATACTAAGTTCAAATTTAAAAGACTATTTCCGGGGCGTCTGGATGGCTCAGTCAGTTAAGTGTCTAACTTCAACTCACATGATCTCACAGTTTGTGGGTTGGAGACCTGCATCAGGCCCTGTGCTGACAGCTCAGAGCCTGGAGCTTGCTTCAGATTCTGTCTCCCTCTCTCTCTGCCCCTCCCTGGCTTGCACTCTGTCTCTCTCTCTCTCTCTCTCTCTCTCTCTCTCTTTCAAAAATAAACATTAAAAAAAAATTTAAAAGACTATTTCTTAAAGAATATTTCTCTTCCTAGAGAACTCTTAGCTCATCTAAGTTCCAGTTTCTAAACCTAGGTGTTTGACATTCCAGCCACTAAAAACATTGTAGTTGCAATCGCAGAGTCTGTGCTTGGTAATGAAGAGTCAGGAAGAATATGAGAATCACCAGGAGGCTGAAAAAACGAAAACTGGTTTCCAGTGTTCAACAACAACAAAAAAAAATGTGACTCTAGATAAAATGAACTAATTGTTCAGCCATAATTTGTTGAACACCTAACCTATGCTAAACACCAAGCATAGTTTGGGGAGACAATAAGAAAATAGAATCCCTAACCTATAGCTTACATTCTAGTGGAGGGCCCAGATTAGATCATGAAAAGATACAGTGCTGGGGCACCTGGGTGGCTCAGGCAGTTAAACGTCTGACTCTTGGTTTCGGCTCAGGTCATGATCTCACAGTTCTTGAGATCCAGCCCTGTGTCGGGCTCCATGCTGACAGCCCAGAGCAGGCTTGGGATTCTCTCTCTCCCTGTCTCTCTCTCTGTCCCTCCCCTGCTTACACTTTCTGCCTCTCTCTCAAAATAAATAAATAAACTTAAAAAAAAGTTACTGTACTGCAGTAGAGATTAGTGTTACAACAGAGACCAGAAAATAGGTACAGTGCAAGGGTAGAGAGGGACAACCTTACGCTACCTGGAGAGGTAGACAGGGCTTAGGTGCAGATAAAGAGAATGACCTTCACCAGCTGATGAATGGATATGCTAGGGAAGAAGAATGAGGAAAAAGCAGGGAGAGAAGGGCATGGAAGTTTCTTCTGATGTGTGAAAGAAGAAAGGCTATCTTCAGAGTGGGGGATGTTCTGGCAACAGCCATCTTAAGCTAGGCTTCTGGTTCATATGTCAGATTGGACATACATGTTGGAGGGCAGATGACAATGGTTTTACTTGGGCGTCATTTAATACAGGTAGGGCTTTAAGCTAATCAAGTTATCTGTTCCTCCGATATTATTTGGAGCCATTGAAGAGGGCACTGTGTCAAGACAGTTGGCTGGTCACTACTGACTGGTGGTTTCCACTGGACATCAGCAGGAACACCTGGGCACTGACTTGACACCCATGTGGCTCCCTTCTGCAGATGACAGGCTGAGGCTGTGTTCTCTTGATCTAGGGCTTTCATGACTGTGATATCTCCAAGTCTACACCTCAGCCTTCCTTGAATTCCTCTGACCTGTTCACTAATACTCTTAGGAGAGCCTGGGTAGCTCAGTCGGTTAAGTGTCTGACTCCCGATTTTGGCTCGGGTCATGATCTCACTGTCATGAGGTCTAGCCTCATGTTGGGCCCCATGCTGGGCATGGAACCTTCTCAAGATTCTCTCTCCCTCTTTCTCTGACCCTCCCCACTCACATGCATGCTTTGTCTCTCTCTCTCTTTTTTTTTTGGTTTTGTCGTACCCATATCCCCTCAAAGTGCCAGGTGACTATTGTCCAATTCTTTGAGCTGAGGAGAAGGGAAGATAACAGAGTGAATGGTGGAAGGGACTGAATAAAATGCGTGCATGGGAGAGGACAAGAGATGAGAGTGGAGATAGAGAGGCAGTTAACCAAATTGTTTACAGTGCTAAGTAGTGAGATTTTGAGTGGCTTTTGTTTTCTCTTTAATGCATTTATGTTAAAAACCTGTTTACAAAGAGCCACTTATTACTTTTATAAACAGAAAACTACTCATGAATATTATTATTTTTCTCAGATAAAGAAGAATCACAATGAGTCAGCAGGAGTTCCCCAGGAATTAGTTATCATAAATAAACCTGATATAATATTTGGATAGAGCTACTAAGTGGATAAATCAGGAAAATACATATACATGGTATTTCTGATTATTTTATTATGTGGAACCAAAATTGATTAAATAATCTCCAAAAAGTGTTTAGCATAATGTGTGACTCTCAACCTAGAGTAATGCCTTTAGCGAATTGCCACAAAGCCCCACATAGCTTCATCTAATAACTTACATGAAAAAAACAAATTTGTGTTTATTAAATTTGCAGCTGGAAACTGAGGGAAAGATATCAGAAGCACGATTCACAATAAATTCAAAGGAACAGCAGCGTGGGTTATATTACTGAGATACCAAGCAGTGATATGTGTCCAGTTCAGCAAACCAGCTCTCCATGCCTGGGATGGGAGGCGACCGGAGAGAGAGTAGGTACAAGACCAACAACCTGAGCTGCCTGCAGGCTCGGGAAGATCTGCAAACACCGGTTCCCTAGCCCAAAGCTCCCATGACGTTAGGCATCCTTAATGAAGACGCCACACCTGGAACAAGGTGAGGACTGTTCCTCCATTCTCTGATTAGATGGCAACCTTCATCACTTGTATATCTGTGCCCTACTGGCCCAATTGCATTGAGTGGGGGAGTGGGGAAAGGAGAGATGGCCCTCATTCCAGAGAATTTGGGAGCTATTTTCCAGTGCCAGTGGACCGATACTACCTACGGCTGCTGGTATTCTTGGAGTCCACGCACTTGTTTGGACCCAATACTTAGATCAGCTAAAGAACAGATACCTTTCTGCAATTTCCCGAACTTGTAACTTCCTCCCCATTGAGTGTATTTGTGCAAAATATTGCACAAGGACTTTCAAAAATTGTTAAAGCTAAGCTTGTTTCTAAAGTCCAGCTCCCAGTTGAATTTGAGATTGATGGATAAAAGATGTTTTCTACTCTCATTTGCTAAAACCATGAATCTGGATTTGGTCCTAGGTAGAGAAAGTGTTCTTTACGATGATATCTCCTATAAGAGGAGATTCTGGTTAACCTCACTGGTATTGATTGACAGTTTCCCAAAAGTCTTTAAGTTGGCATTTAGATGTGTGCTCTAATTTAGTCATCTTATTTAGTCATAAAATCTGCAGTGTATTTAGCTATGAATACTTATAACCAAGTAGGTAATAATCTTTTTTTACAGGAAGGAAATGTGTGCCTCTTAGGATTTTTATTTCTAGTCCTTTTCTTTCATCCTTTTAAATTTCTTTCTTTTCTTTCTGTTCTTTTCTTCCTTACTTTTCTTTGTCTTTCTTTTGTCTTTCTTTGTTTTGTCTTTCTTTCTTGTCTTTCTTTTTTGCTTTTCTTTCTCTTGTTTTTCTTTCTCTTTCTTCTTTCCCTTCTTTCTTCTTTTCCTTCTTTTCCTTCTTTTCTTCTTCCTTTCTTCCCACTCTCCTTCCTGCCTATCTTTCTATAGAGTCAGAGAGTACTAAACACAAAACAGTTGATGACTGGGAGCGAGAGCCCAATCTTTATGTAACAGAGGGCCCCAGACCGGCCTAAACTGTTGCAAATTCAGACAAGCCTAGGGAGGTTCCAGGGCCAGCTGTATTTGTGTGAGACTGAGGAGTCCCCTGAGGAAGAAAACTCCCGAGGAAGGAGAGTCAAGGCCAGAGTCCTCGTCCAAAGATAATGTACTAGACCATACTCCCACTATCTGCCAAGGACATGCAGCAGAGCATCACATCAGCTGCTGGGTGAAGGCCCAGGGCCCAGGGCCGCCTAGAGGCAGCTGGAGGAAATGAGTGTGGGATCCTGTGTGGCAGGAGTAGCAGACTCCCAGAGTGAGACAGGAGACCATTCTCCGGCTGAATTCTGCAGGAAGGAGTAAGGTCAGAGGAAAATAGTATGGCCTAGGGAATCAGAATGTTTTGAAATATTTTGGAAAAAAATCTGAAGGGAAAACTGATGTACATCAAAGAGCATATTCCCTTATCACTCATGATGAGAAAATGCTGATAAAAGATAACTCACTTGTGCTATAGAGGTAGGTCCTCTGTTTACAAACACCTCCTTTAGGTTAGGGAGAACCTACGGATTGCTCGTTCCAAAGTTACTCTAACGCCAGTATTTAAAAGGAAAATTTTTGCACCCTTAAAGGTGCACCCCAGGGGCACCTGGGTGGCTCAGTTGGTTAAGTGTCCGACTTCGGTTCAGGTCGTGATCTCATGGTCCATGAGTTCGAGCCTGGCGTGGGGCTCTGTGCTGACAGCTCAGAGCCTGGAGCCTGCTTTGGATTCTGTGTCTCCCTCTCTCTCTGCCCCTCCGTGCTCATGCTCTGTCTCTCTCTGTCTCTCAAAAACAAATAAACATTAAAAAAATTTTTGTTGGGGCGCCTGGGTGGAGCAGTCGGTTGAGCGTCCGTGAGTTCGAGCCCCGCGTCAGGCTCTGGGCTGATGGCTCAGAGCCTGGAGCCTGTTTCCGATTCTGTGTCTCCCTCTCTCTCTGCCCCTTCCCCGTTCATGCTCTGTCTCTCTCTGTCCCAGAAATAAACGTTGAAAAAAAAAATTAAAAAAAAAAATTTTTGTTGAAAGTGCACCCAAAAAAAGTTGCAAATCTCCTCTAAGGTAATAGAACACAAATTTTGCCTGACTGGAATTATTATACTTTTGAAAACACAATTAAACCTATGTTGTAGATACTTCTCCCACTCGACAAAAGTATAAATGCACTTTGAAACGTCTTTCTTATAATGACCGTCTTTAACTCAGAATTAACAAGGAAAAGGTAAGCAGATTTGGGGAGATTTCTTTATTGCTATTATTATAAACACATACAATGACTTCTTCACAGTGTGTGTGGGCTTAGCTGGTTGTACACAAACATTTCTAGACATCAATAATACTTCTATACTTTCATAAGCTTTTAAGTATAGCACCTTGCAATACTATGGTCTCCCCTCATCACTTTTCTCATTTGTGGACCTCAGCAAGCACATCTCCAGGCTTCAGTTCGGGCCAGCTCTGACGTCGCTGGGAGCATCAAACTCATTGACCTCAAAATGCATATAGTTGGGTTCTATAATGTTTTTCGGGGTTTTTTTCTCTTTTTTTCTGTATCAAGAGAGGAGAAAAAAATATATAAATTGCACGTGGCCTAAAATGGACGTCGTCTGGAGATGACGACTTGTGTTAACTGCATAGCCTTGCTTCCCGTCCACAGAACACGTGCCCATTTCAATATTTACAGAATGTATTATTAGGGAACATAGAATAATAAAACATGAAATGAGGCAAAAGCATAGGAATTTGGCTTTTATTTTCCTTTTGGTAGAGAGATTTTTGTCTCACTCTTGGAACGAACTTAAAATAAAGGCTGTTAAGCGAGGCTGGAAACAATTTTTTTAAGCAAAAGCAGGAGTTATATTCACCTTTTTGGAATTGTACAGATGTAACCTGTCTAGAGAATAAGAAGGATAGAAGGGGCGTCTGGGTGGCTCCGTAGGTTAAGCATCTGACTTTGGCTCAGGTCATGATCTCCCAGCACATGAGTTCGAGCCCCACATCAGGCTCTGATCCTGCTTCAGATTCTGTGTCTCCCTCTCTCTCTGCTCCTCCCCAGCTTGTGCTTTGTCTCTTTCTATCTCAAAAATAAATAAACATTAACAAAAGTTTAAAAAAAAAAAAAGGATGGAAGAGAGTAGTAGATGACATTAGAAGAACTCATACAATGGCATTTTTTAAAAAAAATACTTTGGTCAGTTTAGCATTAAGAAAAACAAGGACACCTGGGTGGCTCAGTTGGTTAAGCATGCAAATCTTGATTTCAGCTCAGGTCTTGATCTCGTGATTCGTGAGTTCAAAACCCACATGGGGCTCTGGCCAACAGCACAGCCTGCTTGGGATTCTCTCTATCCCTCTCTCTCTGCTCCCCCCAAAAATAAATAAAATTTTAAAGCCTAAAAACAAAAACAAAGAAAAACAAAGGGTAAGCGTTTTGTGATTTGTGTATGCATGTCTGTGCGTGTAAATGATAAGTCTATTTCCGTAGGTCTTACTGTTTCTTATCTCATACACACACACCAGAGGACTTACCTATATAAGGTCCATACAGAAGTGGGTCTGACTAAAGATGGCAGAAACTTCCTCAGAGTCTACCACATCGTGCCTCTCCTTCCTGCCACTCACTAAACATGATTTACAAAATGGACGCTTTCAAAAATTCTTCCGTCCCTCCCTTTTATAGGAAATAGACAATTTTCCTAACACATAAACACCTCTTACCCCAAGTTTACAAGAACGTGGATCAGGAGTCTGACCTATCTCTTTTGAAAAGCTGCCCATCTTTCATATGGAGCGTAACAGATGAAGTGCAAAAATAGTAATGGATACCACTCTAGGCGATCATTGATGCTATAAGGAGCGAGGAAAGGAGAACCTCTGTGAAGAGAGAATTGGAAGAAACAGTAGAATTCGCTCTGTTTTTAAATATCCTAAGTGAATATGGTCTAAAAACCACAAAGCATAGTTTTATCCTCAAAGGATGTAAAGGAAATAGAATCTTCAGAAAAGAAAGGCTGATTTGTGCTGGGGAGAAAGCTGAAAAGAACATTTTATAAGAAAGTCAAACTTCAGCCAAGCCCTTAGTTTTTTCAGCCTGAGGCCTGAACTATAAAAATTGGAAGGAACTCTCTCTTTAGGACTAGACCAAAGAGTTTATATTATAGATCCTAGCAGCTAACTTTGTGTTAACTACTTCTCTCCCGCTATGCTAAGCCTGGTAATGGGATTAGGATGCTTCTACTCTGGCTTCCTTCTTCCACTTTCCTCTCTGCTAGGAAAATCTAGGACTGTTGGGCATGGAGGACGGCACTTGTTGGGATGAGCACTGGGTGTTGTATGGAAACCAATGTGACAGTAAATTATATTTTTAAAAAATAAATAAAAATTAAAAAATAAAAATAAAAATCTAGGACTATTATTAGCATCATTGCCTGATTATTGGTAACACAAATAATTATTGGCAAATAACCAAAACTGAAAAAAAAAAGTTTAGCAACAATATACGAGACATTGTTCTGTTCCATATATCCAGGCGATTTTAAACTCAGTATCAGATAATTATAACATGTGACCTGTAGAACTTGAACGTTTATGCTGAGCTTATATCAAATTTATCCAAGTTGAAACAACTGAGTAATGATGTCAAAGATTCATACTTAATAGTTGAATTGTATTCCCTTTAAAACTTAAAGGTGAATTGAAAATTTAGGAAAAACTATGAAATTCTTTTTTTTTTTTTAATGTTTATTTTGAGACAAAGATAGACAGAGTGTGAGTGGGGGAGGGCCAGAGACAGAGGAAGACACAGAATCGGAAGCAGGCTCCAGGCTCTGAGCTGTCACTACAGGGCCCAACACGGGGCTCAAACTCATGGACCATGAGATCATGACCTGAGCTGAAGTCGGACACTCAACTGACTGAGCTACCCAGGCTCCCCAAAAACTATGATATTCTTAAAGCAGGGACCTGTTTCTCCCTACGGTATTGCCATTCAAATTGAAGAACTGAACTAATATAAGTAATGATGCATCTGTCACTAGAGGGGGTTAAAGCATTTCTGTCCTCTATTGCCCTGGGGAAAGAAAGGTTCTAGAGAGTTGTCCTTCCTCCCCCTTGGTATGTGTGGGAGTATTAAACCCCAAATAGAAGAGTGCTAAACTTTTTTTTTCATATTTTGTTTTTCTATAAACAAACTTTATCTGTGGCCTTGTAGCAGACAGTCAGTTCCAGGAAACACACAGCAACAATGTCATTCCCCTTGCATTGCACATAATATAAAAACAGAGTTTAAGTAAATATTTGAATTAGGACAATTTGAAAAATTTGACTTTGGAGTAGCCTTTCCCTGGCATGTATCGATCACTCCTTTGCAGAGTGGCTGTTTCGGTAGATTCAGTATGCAAGAGCTGCACCATTTAAATGAAGCTGGTTCAATGAAACATAGCAAATACTCGCAGGGTATCGTCTTAAAAACTCAGCATTTGCAGAACAGAACTCAAATTAGGAGGCTCAGCTCCCGCTGCGTATCAAAGAAATCTGACTTTAAATAGCGGTAGAGCAACACCTAGTGCTAAATGTAGATATAGCAGAAAGATCAGTGGTCACAACTGGCTTATTAAATTACGTTAAGGTTGCAGTTAGACAGCTTTCTGTATTGGTATTTTGACCATGGAATTAGTCTGTGAAATGACAGGCATGGACTGGCTGATCTCTCAGGTCCCATTCCATTCTGCAATTCTCTAGTTGGGTCATTACTATGTACTTTTCATTCTTATTGCCCCACATGTTTTTTAGTGAACTTGTCAGTTGGGTAAAGGAGGCTTGCTTAGGCCGAGCTTTTATCTTTAATGTCAATTAGCTTTGTGTGGATCATGAGGAAGAAACAGAAAGGCTTATGTACTGGAACAATGAGATGGGGAAGTATCTAGAAATGCCTTTTTCTCCTCTTTAAAATAAATATATAAATAAATAAAAACCAGGGCAGGGTATCTTCATTGTTGAAAAGAGAAAGGAAAGTGTGGGCCTTTGTGTACACAAATGATAGCATCATCTGATAAAAGTAGGTGTTTATACTATGCTACCCAACTCCTTATGTCAAAAGGATGCACTTAGTTTACCAGTTGTCCTATCTCAGAAAAGATCACAATATCATCTGAATGGAAATATGCTACAAGCATAAGTTTGTATAATCCACTTCTCATGAGTACAAATTTTCATATCTTCACTATTTCATTTTTCTATAGAGTAGGAGAAGACACTTGTTATCTATGAAAAGTAGCCAGATAAAGAAGTCGATGAAACCCTTGAATAGACAGAGATGCATAAAGATCATTCAATTAGATAGATCCCTGTGAATATGAGCCACTTTAAAAGTTGGCATCACCGTGGATTAAAAGGCACATTCGAGCTTTCTCCCAGAGGCGGAAGTTCTTGCTAGACTCACGCGGTTCGTCTGTGGCCTTGTTTCTTCCTCTATTTAACACAGAGTCATGTGGATGTTTGTCACATGCTGGTAGAGCAAGGTTAAAATAATCCCAGGATGGGCACACCTCTCCTTATATATTCACATACAATGCACATGTATCTGCAGTGCGGTATCACAGCTCAGAGAGTCAACCTGGAAGATTTTCTTCGTGTTTCTATGTGGATTTTCATGGAGAGGGAATGGAGAGATTTAAGGTACCAAGATATTAAATGTTTCCAAGTGAAGCCCTGAGGAGCCAGCTTTCTCAGCAAAATGGTCTAGATAAAAGCAGTTTCATTCATTCATTCATTCATTCATTCATTCATTCATCAGTACTTCCTAAGCATCTACAGGTATGCGCCAGGTATTATTCTTGGCTCTGGAATGTAACAGGGAACAAAACAAAGTCTTTGCCTTCATGGAGCTTTCATTTTAGTCGAGAAGACACAAGTAAGGCAAGAGCTATGAAGAATAAAGTCAGATGATAAAAATTAAGCTCAATAGAGGGATGGGGGAAGAGATTGATGAGAAAGGTCTGTGATGAGGGGCTTTTTGAGCAGAGACCTGGATGAATTGTGGGAATGAATCAAGTGTTTGTACCATCCTTAGCTCACCTTGCTTTCTTGTATTATGAGCATACAGAAAACTGAGGTTCCTGATATTTTAACCATCGCTTGGAGAGTAGAGTAAGGACTCTGTTTCCTGGCCAATCAGAAGCTGGTTTAGAGAGGTTAACCCTACCTAGCCGCTCTCAGCTAGTGGGTGGGGATTTATCTTTGAGTTCTCTGCATGTCCAGAGCCTCACTTAATTCTCATCCATCTATTTATCTACACGAGGTACTCCATGGCTCCTAAGGGTACCAGTTGCCTCCCGGCTTTTCATCCCTTTTCAAGGAGCTGGAAAAGAAGAGCGATTTGGCTTTACGTTCCTTCGATCCTTTCCCTTCTTGGCCTCTGCTGTGTTGGTTGACAAGTTTTAATTATTTTATGACACAGTCACCAGGGCTGGGCTGAGATCACCAATTTGTTACTCAAAGGCTGTTAATTATCCAGCTGGCGGATGCTGGCTCAGGGCTGTCTATCGGTGTGCCAGGAGGGCAAAGTGAGGCCTCCAGAGAGGAACTCTAGGTGAAATCTCTCCAGCAAAAATCCAATTGGCCAATAGACAGTGTGCAATGCTTGGTTTGTTCCCTTCGCTTATACCAGACAGAAGTGGATCTAGCTGGTGGTTCCCAGCCCTCAAGGAGATAGCATTTTTACTGATAAAGGCTTCTTAGAGACAGGCATTTGGGCCACGCAGGCAGTTTAGCTCCCTTGGGATTTCTTTCAAGTCACGGCATCTTAGATATGGAAGGAATCTTAAAAATTATCTAGTCTAACCTCCACATGTTGCCGAGAAGGACATCAAGATGGTGAGAGGTTTTGATTTACTCAAGGTCACACAGCCGTGGTCTTTCCCTACTGCATTATGCTGCTCCCCCGTCTTATTCATTTGTTTTAGCCTCCACCCTTGGCCAGCCATTCGGGAACAATGCGTGCAACAGCCATCATCTCCACACTAAGGGCAAGAGCCCCCACGTGAAGCACTGAAAGATGGAAAACAAGGCACAGCAATGCTCTAGATAGAAATTCGGATTTCTACTTCAGTACATAGAAATGAAACTTTGGTTTCAGTTTTCCCCTTTGTTCTAATTTTATAAAATGAAATAACGAAGAATCTCTCGCTCCCTCCCCCTCTCTCTCTCTCTAACTGGGAGTAGAATCAGCAGTTCTAAAACTGTCTCCTCTGTATATACGCAGCATCATCTCCCTTCCTATTATGTTCTTGGTTTGAGTACAGCCCTGGTATACAGCTTTGGTATACTTCATGGTTCAATTTTCACATATGCATGTATGTTTTACAAGATGTAGTACATCTGTAAACTGACCTGGTAGTGAAGAACAAAAATTACCAGCTTCGGAGTCAAGCATCCCCAGACTCAAAGCCAGGATTCAATGCTGATTGGTTGTGTCACCTTTGTTACTTAACACCTCAGAACCTCAGCTTTGTCATCTGTAAAATGGGAAAAACAACGACAACGGTAGTGAAGCCATCCTCACCGTTCCTCCCTCTCTTTTGCTTATTGCATGGATATAATTGGATCCAAACGTGGGTTTAGTTTCTCACAGAGCAATTTGGTTCTTTCCTTTTTCAAAAATGCCAAGAGAAGGAACTAAATGAGTATACATTTCCTGTCTAAGAGGATTTCAAGGTCTGTCCCTGAAATCAACTTAAAAACAAGCATAATCTGAGAACATTTCAGGTTGCATAGAGTTCCTTCTCTCTCATTCTGCTCCTTTGCCCTTTCTCTCTATTTATTTCCCTTTTGTCCACCCTACAAATATCTTTTGTAAAATGTACATGAATGGCCCGTGGTTTCCATCGGTCCTCTGTCCTGGAATCAACTCTGTCCAGACCCAGGCTTTGGATCTGTGAGTGACGCAAGAAGCTGTTTTTGGCTTCGGGAATGTTTTCTTCTATGTTCTGACTCCCCTCTTGTTGTCCTTCTTTCCTCTCCATCTTCTCTCCACCTCTCTTCCCCAGACACCCCCACTGTTTCTCTCTTCCTGTTTTCTTAGTTTCTTCCCCGCTCCTTGGTGGCCAAAGCACCAATCAATCACAGCCGCTGCCACAATCTCAGTTCTATCTGTGGCTCCTCTGTCTCCATGATTAAACAAGATAGGAGCAGCCTTTCCAAGGACAGACCATCTCCACAGTAGCCTGTGGGAGGCTGCCTGGCGAGGTCAGGCCTGCCAATAAGAGCATTTCCTTGCAGCTGCAAGGCTCGGGAGAGCAAACTGACAGCGAGCTGCACAAGTTTGCCGCGACACACTTAAGTTGTTTTGCTCTGCAAAAACATGGGAAAATTCTGATAAATTCCAGATGATTTCAAAACACATTCGGGGGTCAGATATACAAAAGGCAGATAAAATCTAAATTAGGTAAGTACAAGTTGATGCACAAATCTCCATTTGGGTCCAAACATCTTGCAGATTGGAAGGCTTTAAATTTGACAATTCCCAGTTAGGGATGATAAAAATTGAACTTTGCTCTCCTTAAACCCCAAGCCATTATGAGAAGAGAGGGTTCACTCAAAGTTGAAGTCAAATGGTTAGTAAAAAGCAGAAGCAAATGAATGATCATTAGGAAGGTTTTTATGCTGTTAAGACACTTGAATAGCTGGAAAGACAAAAGAGTATATAGAATATACTCATCACTGGGTCCGCATGAGCGATATATCTTCACAGTGTAAGCTAACATACCTGTTCCATTGTCCCTGTTCTAAAAGGATGGGCTCCATGTTGGTGTTGAAGGCAGGCAGTGGATTTTTCCTTACAGTCCTTATACTGTGACCTGCATTCATCAATACTGTCAAAGATTATTGAGCCAGTTGTAGCCATATGTCTGAATAAAAGTTAGACCTTTCATTTTACGCAGTTAATAAATTTGCTTTTTTTTTCTCACCGTTCAATTTAAAATTTTTGTACCTATAGAAAAGCTGAAAAAGCATAAGAAACACTAAACTAGTTTCACCAATGGGACATTCTTTTATATAAGTATCATGCCATTCATACTCCCAAGATACTCAGCATCGATACAGTATTATCCAATATTAAATGCATATTTAAATTTTTCCAATTGTCTCAGAAATATTTTATTACCTTTCATGACATGGACAATTTTGAAAAGTCCAGGCTACGGCTTCGTAAATGTGCCCATAACCCGAATTTGTCTGATTGTTTCTTTGTGATTAGATCCAGGCCAAACATTTTTGCCCAAAACACTATTCAGGTGACAGTGTAGACTTCCGTTGCATCATATCAGGAGGCACTGATGTCAATTTCTCCTGGTACTGGTGATACAAAGTTTGATCACTTGGTTAAGGTGGTGACCGCCATATTTTCCACTGTAAAAGTATCCTTTTCCATTGTGCTTGAATCCTAAGCACAGGGGGGGTAGCAGAGTGTTAATTTTCTTTTTTTCTTTTTAATTTTTTTCAACGTTTTTTATTTATTTTGGGGACAGAGAGAGACAGAGCATGAACGGGGGAGGGGCAGAGAGAGAGGGAGACACAGAATCAGAAACAGGCTCCAGGCTCCGAGCCATCAGCCCAGAGCCTGACGCGGGGCTCGAACTCACGGACCGCGAGATCGTGACCTGGCTGAAGTCGGACGCTTAACCGACTGCGCCACCCAGGCGCCCCTGAGTGTTAATTTTCTAATTTTGTCATTCCTTTTGTATATATTAGATGGAATCCTTAGTATCACACCCGGGTCTTTCTGATGTCAAAGTTCATGCTCTTTCTGCTACAGGAGCTACCTCTCCAATATGTAAACAAATGAAGCTAATCATCTGAAGCTGCTGGGACAATAAAGCATTTTAATTTCATCTCTTGTTTAGAGGTCTGTTTTCTTTTACCTTGACAAAAACAGTCCCCTTTCTGTAACTTTGAGACCCACTTAAAAAAAAAAAAAACAGAACAAGATGCATGCAGAGCTATTTCTAGGGTTGACATGTAAAGAGGTAGAGAGTGTCCAAATCAGCTTCTCTCCTTCAGCATTGCTGACATTATCCCACCCTTTGGGGGGGATTTAGGTTACATTTCTTTCTTTCTTTTTTTTTTTCAGTGGCAAAGCTGGATTGAAGAGGAGTTTGGCACAACCTCTGCCATTCTTTCCTGAGCAAAGACCGCTGGATCCCCCTAGGTAAGGGGGAAGGTAGGGTCTGCAAAGCAGCCTCCAAGGAGGATTGATTGCACACCCCCTTCCTGTGGTGCCAAATGGGAGGCAGGGGGCGCTGGAGGGGGACAGGAGGTGGCGAGGGCCCTGTGAGCCTTGCTGCCTGCGGACACCGGGAACACAGAAGACATGGCCCATCTGAGAGGAAGCCCTGGTCACAAGCAGAATTACACTCTCTCCTTTCCAATTAGCTGCCTTCTCTGCAAGTCTCTTTGCTTTAAGGAAGCTGGTGCGGGTAGATTCCTGCGGAAACGTGTGGCTGGGAAAATACACAGCGAGAAATCCCTGGTTCTACCTCTGTCCCTTTTCTTCTTCACTTTAAGGGGCAACAATTCTTCTAATCACGAATAAATTCAGGTTTATAAGTCACACTGGCAGTATCAGGGTTAGCCCGACAGTGTTACAAACCCTAAAAAAGCCCCCCCAGATTAAAACAAAAAATATTCTCTTTGTTTGCCATCTTTGTACTGTTTAACATGAGTATTTCAACAGTCTTTATTTTCCAAACACGCAAACAGGGGAGAGTGATCTGACCCACAGTATATTGACATACCATGTAGCTATAACCTTGAGATAAAAAGTAAAGGAAAAAGTCAAAACAGCCCAAACCAGATACTAACACAAACAAGTCTTTCCTCAGTCCAGACCCCTTCCCTCTGTAGCAAGGGCAACACTAGGATTAGCACAGAGTGGCTAGCACTCTGTGGTTAGCACTATGTGTGGCATAGTGGACACACTTACCTCTATGCTGGGGCAGACGCTCAGGGCCCAAGTGCGCAGCTACGAGGTCCAAAGTATTAGTTCATTTGTTCAACAAATGCGTATTAAGTATCTATTCTGGGCCAGACACAATTCTAGGTGTTGGGAACATCTTACACATCTAGGGCTTGTAAAAGACTTGGAAGACCTCTGCCCTTGTGGAACTTACCTAGTGGCATTAGGAACAAAAGAGAGAGAGAATATCCTCCCACAATGTTGACAGAAGATGGGAAATAACGGCTATTGCAGAAGGCCTGAGCTGATTTTCTGGATCCTGTATATCCAAGAAAGCCACTGCTTCAAAATCTGGGTCGCACTGTGGAATAGCTATAGAAGGCCAAAACACGGAAAGAAAAAGGCAGAGAATCAGAGAGAAGCTTCCCTCCTCACCATTCACGGAAGGATCCTTTAGGAGTTTTACCATATTGATCAGGAAGAGTCAAACCCAATGTCTGTAAGTTGATGCATAAAAGCAACAGTAATGTCCATGCTGAAAGAACCCCAAAGATGGACCGCCCAACGTAATAATAGGGAGATAACTAAGCTGCTTTGCTATACAGAGCTCGGTGCTGAGAATTTTACATGTATTGGCTCATTTACTTTTTTTAATCACCACTCGGCGAGATATACACTAATTTTATTCCCATATGAAGAAAGACCCGGAAAGTTAAGTAAATTGCCCTTGCCCAAGGACACATACCTGGCAGATAATGGATCCTAGCTCTGTCTCATACCAAAATCCGTGTTCTAAACCACTGCATTTCCATTCATAAAATTATTTTTCATCATCTCATTGAAAGGAAAGAGTATTAATATAGAACAGGAAAATTATTCAGCTATCTTCAGAAAACGGTCTGTGTTTTCAGATTATTATCTTAGAAGAAACAAACGTGTCCTATTAGTCAAAAGCAAATACGTACCACTTTCTCAAATACATGAGAAATTAAGAGATAAGCCTTTTACAATCGCTTCAATGTACATAAGCCCAACATCTAATTATTGAATTGAATTATGATTCAAGAATGATTGGAGAGTAGGGGCCGTGGCGGCTGCGGTCATGGTGGTGGTTGTGAGGTGAGGCAGCCCGAGGGGGGGCGCTCGAGGGGGGGTGGTCCGAGGGGGGGAGGGCGGGGGCTGGTGGCAGCGACGGGTGGACTCGCGATAAAAAAAAAAATTAAGAAAAAAGAATGATCGGAGATTGGTATTTCATCCGACTAATAAGTTACTGCTCAAAGTGCATTTTACAACCGCATACACTTCCACCTTCGTCCTCTACTTGATAATTGAATTAATAATAAAACAACTAAAATGAAACTGGTTTCGAGAAAACAAGACAGAACTCCATGATGAAGCGTATGCCCCTTTGGGAATGAAATCGTGTCAAAAATCTTTATCAAAACTTCAAAAGTATGGTAATAGAACTCAACTTTGAACAATGGGGAGAGGTCTTGCGTTTGCTTGAAATCATTGAAATTAAATGTAATGAAAAGTGATCAGAGTGCTTATTTTTACTTTGTTTTGTGGGAAATTGTGCTGGGAATGTGGATCTATTGTGCACAAAGGATGTTGGCTTTATGCTGGAACCACCAGGCAGGTTGAGTTGAGAAACAATTAGCTCAGTCAGCAAGCCTTTGAATCTGATTAAGCCAGGAAGTGGGCACTCCCCACGACAGGGCAGAATGGAGGGAATGGAGGCTGAAATCCAAAACAAGGAATGACTTCTCCCTCTCCCTCTCTCTCTCTCTCTCTCTCTCTCTCTCTTTCTCTTTCTCTCAGGAAACTAGTATTAGAATTAATTGTATCAAATTTATGTCAAGGATTACTTCATTACAATTCACTATCTTTGGTGAAACAAATGCAAGCTTGTTTCCAAGTAGATCAACAGTCCACATGCGTCATGGCTACTGTCTCCAAGAAACTTCTGTTTACTGAGGCCTGACATACCCTCATGTTTTGGTAACAAAATATCTTTGAGATCCAGGACCCAAGTCACAGAGGAAGATGCAGAGCCTATCCCAGGCTGCTGGCCGAATTCTCATTTCTCTGGGGACTCTCAGTGTATTCTCTGGAGTTATCGCTTTCTTCCCTGTCTTTTCTTACAAGCTTTGGTTCACAGGATGGAATGTCTGGATTGCTTGCCCCATCTGGAATGGAGCTTTGGTAGGAAAATATTTTATTACATATATTGAGAGAGTATAGAAAGAAGGGAGGGAAAGAAGAAAAAGAATGACGTGTCTTTTTGGGGGTGCTCCTGGGTGGCTCAGTCAGTTAGTTGAGTGTCCAACTCTGGCTCAGGTCATGATGTCATGGTTCACTAGTTCAAGAGCCCCACACGGGGTTCTGTGCTGACAGCTTGGAGCCTGGAACCTGCTTCAGATTCTGTGTCTCCCTCTTTCTCTGCCCCTCCCCCACTCATGCTCTGTCTTTCTCTCTCAAAAAATAGACATTAAAGGGGCGCCTGGGTGGCTTGGTCGGTTAAGCGTCCGACTTCGGCTCAGGTCATGATCTCACGGTCCGTGAGTTCGAGCCCTGCGTCGGGCTCTGTGCTGACCGCTCAGGGCCTGGAGCCTGTTTCAGATTCTGTGTCTCCCTCTCTCTCTGCCCCTCCCCTGTTCATGCTCTGTCTCTCTCTGTCTCAAAAATAAATAAACGTTAAAAAAAATTTTTTTTAAATAGACATTAAAATAATTAATTTATTAATTCATTTCAAAAAAAAAAATGACATGTCCTGTTTAAGTTTTGCAACAATACAAAGAAGTCAAAATTCTACAGAAAATTAGATGAGTGTAGAACATATATTTCTATTAGTTGTCTCTTAAATGTACAATCTTTCTTAATATCATTTTATCATATACACTATCACGTGTACTATAATGAAATGCTGTTCAAGAAATTCTTAAAAAGTTGTTTTAATCTTCTCACCTTGGTTTTCTGAGAAATTGGAATCTATCTTTTGAAATTTGAATTTTATTGTTTTTTTTTTTTTTAATAATCTCTACCCTCAAGGTGGGGCTCAAACTCACATCCCTGAGATCAAGAGTCACATGCTCTCATGACTGAACCAACCAGGTGCCACTAAAATCTAAATTTTAGAAAAAGAAATATGTAAACCATAAAAAATGTAAAAAAAAAAAAAAATGGAGAACCGAGTAAAATAATCTTCAGATGAATGCTTTCACTAGAAATACTCAGGTGTGTTGACATGATCCAAGGATTTGCAAGCCCCAAACCTTAGTTCTCCCACATTTTTCTTTGCACGCAACTGTTTGAACTGCAAATAATTCAAGAATTTGGGTGATGTACTTCACTAACTTCACAGTTCATTAGCAAGTGTGCATGTGCCAAATATAAGTAGGCACCAAGTAGCTCTCCATGTCTTTTTACTGAATGACTGTACAAAGGAAGGATTAGAACGGTACCCCAGCCCTCTGCGTCAGAGAAATGAACACACCTAGCCTTGTGAGTAGGTGTCTTCCATGGCGGTATGATTTAAGAGGAGTTACAGAGGCTTGCAACAAACCTTCTCTCATTGTTTCCTGTGATGCATGACATTCACCATTGAAGACTAGACAATTAGACTTTAAAGCCTTTTGATCTGAAGGTGTTTTCTATTAAAATGTAGCCAGTCTTGGGAGAGGCAACACTTTAAATCTTAAAAAATCTAACTGTAACTAAGATATCACCTAAAAGCAAGACCTTATAAAATATCATTTTAATCTATTTATTAAGTAAATATGTATTGATAACCTACTACATGCTTGAGTTAACAATGGGGGAGAAAAAAAAAAAAAACAAGGTCTCAATTTTTAAAAACTCCATCTAGTGGGACTTAAGGATGCTGAGTAGATGGGAGAAAGCCAAATGGTGCGAGTGTGGGACTGAACAAAGAAACACTTTGATGATGTTTTCCTTTTTTCTTTTCTCTTATTAATTTTTTATTTTTTTATTTTATTTTTTTTAAACTTTTTTTAACGTTTATTTTTGAGACAGAGAGAGACAGAGCATGAATAGGGGAGGAACAGAGAGAGAGGGAGACACAGAATCTGAAACAGGCTCCGGGCTCTGAGCTGTCAGCCCAGAGCCCGATGCAGGGCTTGAACTCACGGACCGTGAGATCATGACCTGAGCCGAAGTCGGACGCCCAACCGACCAAGCCACCCAGGCGCCCCTCTTATTAATTTTTTAAATGTTCATTTATTTATTTTGAGAAAGAGAGAGCAAGTGGGGGGAGGGGCAGAGAGGGAGGGTGAGAGAGAATCCCAAGCAGGCTTTGCACCCTTAGCACAGAGCCTGATTGCAGGGCTCAAGCCCACAAACAGTGAGATCATGACCTGAGCCAAAATCAAGAGTCAGACGCTTAACCGACTGAGACACCCAGGCATCCCCTCTTTTCTTTTTTAATACATTCTTTTACATCTACCTCCCAGTCTTGCCGGTCTGCTCTTTTCCCCCATCTCCTACCTGAAACCATACGTTCATTCAAAGAAACAGTTATTAAACATTTACCAGAATGCAAAAATGACAGTGACGTTTGTTCAAGCAGCTTCCACACTTTTTGTTGATGACCCAGAGTAAGAAAAACATTTTACATCCAGGACCTAGAATGTACATAGTTGCATGTATATAGTTCTCTCTAGATAAGTAGTTAGATTTTGATACACATAGAGAACATAGAACAGCTTCAAAAAAACAATATTTTACCTTCTGTGTAAAATGAATTGATATTTTCTATTCTATTAATTTTTTTTTAATTCTGACTACAGAACTGACCCAGTGTTTAATAAAACCATAATTATAGTCCAACTCTGTATTCCTTTCTTGTAATTCTTTGCCTATCCCTGCAGCCTATCATAGAACATTCAGCAGACACTGAGAGTTGATTAGGATCACAAATTATTGAATATAGATTTGCTCTATGCCAACATCTGTTTTATCAGTTACTCCCAGAGAAATGACAAGGTCTGTCTCCAGCATACAGCTAGTTGGTGGCTATTTGATTTTGAGACCAATGGCATAGGGAATTGGAATCCGAAAGGTAGGATTTGGGGAGACGGAGCCTATGTTCAAGTCCTGATTCTGACATTCTTGGTATACGGTCAAGAGCAGGACCCTCACTCCGCCAGTTATACACTGCCTTACCTATAACATGAGGAATTTTGTGGGTAAAGAGAGTCCATGCAGAGCTGTCTAACCCTAAGCTGCTCAGTGAGAATGACCAAATTTGAACGAAGATTGTGTAATAAAGAGCTTCCCCAGTTTTGAAGCTCTACACACATGCTAGTTAATACATGCCTTTCGTCTGTGCTGTGAGCGAGGAAAATTTCTACCCTCCAGGTGCTGGGAGGGTACCCTTCACATGGGGAATTCATTTCCTGATTTCAGGGGGACAGAGGAATGTTCTGGCACCAGTTGCTTAAGTCACTTTAATTCAAAGTAGTCAATACACCAAAGTGGCGTATTTGGGGGCTGCCTGCCCTGAATCCCATCCGTGCCCAATATCTGTCCAAACGCTTTGATCCTAACCTCTTGCTGCCTGCTCACTTCCCCATTCCATTCCCTGCCGAGTGGCTGAATTCCCCATCCTGTTAGCTTTGGGACCTCATCTCCTACCACTCTTCCCTTAGCTCATTCCATTCCCTTAGTCATCACACTGGCTCCTTGTTGTTTTCAGATATTCCAAGGTGTGTTTTTGCCTCAGGGCCTTTGCACTATCTGTTCTCTGCCTGGAGCTTCCTCCCACACAAGGCTTATTCTCTAACTTCCTTTTAATTCTTTGAAGAAATATCACTTTCTCATTGATGCCTTCCTTCATTACCCTCATTTCCCTATTTAAAATTGTAAATCTCAGGGTGCCTGGGCGGCTCAGTCAGTTAAGCATCAGACCCGTGATTTTGGCTCAGGTCATGATCTTATGGTTCTTGAGATCTAGACCGGCATTGGGCCCTGCCCTGACATCGCAGAACCTGCTTGGGATTCCTTCTCTCCCTCTCTCTCTCTCTGCCCCTCCCCTGCTTGCTTGTTCACTCTATCTCCCTCAAAATAAATAAATAAAACTTTAAAAATAAATAAATAAAATAAAACTGTAAGTCTCTCCCACAACTGGCATCCCCAGTCTCTCATTCCCCACTCTATTCTTTTCCCGATGGTCCTTATCACCATCTAATATACTACATAATGTACTTATTTATTGTTTGTTAATACCCCTCCCAACAAAATGTATATTGTACAACGGTGGGGATTTTTTTTTTTTCTATTTTGTTTACTGCTGTGCCTCCAGCACTTGGAACAGAATGAGTCACATACTAGGTGTTCCATAAATACTGTTTGATAAATATGGTTGAATAAGGGAATGAGTCCGTGCTCAGGTGGTACAAAATGCATCATATCATTGAACTCTCATTAGGGTGCAAGGACTAAAAGTCAAGCCAGTATTCACACTAAAGCAGGACAAAATCGTCATGAGAAGGAAAGCAATGAGAGTGCTCACTCTTTCAGTAATGTCTAAGTTTGGAACAATGTGATTTTTTTTCCTTTTTCTAGTGAGTTTCCTAGTGAAGCACAGCTCTGTCTGATCGGGGTCAACTACAAAAGGTCTCTGACTCGTGCCACAACTTTCCTTCCTTCCCACTTCTCAATGTGCCTGAAGAGTGAATCTTCCTTTGGTGGAAAGACAATGTGTGCATTTCAATCCTATTGACATTTCCTTTTGCAAATGACTCCATATCCCTTCGGAGACTTAGAAAAGATAGATTTTTACAAGCGGAACAGAACTTTGCATTTGTTCAGTGCCTTCATTTGAGACTTTCTGAATTCTTCAAAGTATCGGTCCTCAGAACTCTCCTCACTCTACTCTGATAGCCACAAGATAAGCAGTTTTCCTAGGATTTCTGAACTAGGTTATTTAAAAGCCATCAGCTGCCAGAAAGTATGCAGCAAGATCACAGTGCCTGATGAACTGGGCTCTACTTGAATCCCGGAAAACGTGGCTTGGCACCCTCCAGTGACTTAGTTAATGGCAAGCAACAGTGCTGTATCCAGAAGCCTACCTGGAGACAGGAACTTGGGGAAAGGTGGGCAAGACGTCCCGTGCAGGTCCCAGTTTCCTCCTCTGTCAGAGAAGGGACTTGATTGTACCATCATCACTCAAGCCTCTTATAGCTTCAGTGATCCTGAGATTTCCAAACACCTGATGGCCAATTTCCGCTTAGATATCCTAAACTTCTGTAAGCCCGGCTTGTTCCCCCAAAACCATCTCACCACCAAAAAGCAGTGATTTCTTCTCCTGACTTTCCTGGCTTTGAACTCAATTTCAAACCCTAGAGTGACTTTTGATTTCAACCCTTCCTTCCAAACTAGTGCTTCTTAAACTGAAATGTGCATATGAATCACCTGGGGATCTTGTTAAAATGTACGCTCCGATTCAGGAAATCTGGGGTGAGGCCGGGCACCTGGGTGGCTCAGTCGGCTCAGGTCATGATCTCATAGTTAGAGGGTTCGAGCCCCATTTTGGGTTCTGCGCTGTGCTTGGAATTCTCTCTCTCTCCCTCTCTGCCCCTCCCCTGCTCGTGCTCGCTCGCTCGCTCTCTCTCTCTCTCTCTCAAAATAAATAAATAAACATTTTTTTAAATTTTATTTACAAAATCTGGGTGAGGCCTGAGACTCTGCCTGTCTCACAAGTTTCCAAGTGATGCCGATGCTGCTGGTCCTAAGACCACTCTGACAACAGTGTCCTAAACCAAACCACCCTCAGCCTCACTCCTACCCCACCGCTTCCAGTCAGTTGCTAGCTAACTTTTATTTTTCCCGTGAGGCATATCCTTATCCATTCTTTCCTCTTCATGCTCACTGGGCACCACCTCCCCCTCAACTCCTTACCACTTCCCACCCCCACCCAGGTTTCATGCCTACATGACTTTGATAGCCAAATTGTGGGAACCCATTCATTAATGAATCATAAAATCCATCTATTGCATAGCTAGCAGCATTTATAAAAGTAGAATAGAATAGAATAGAATAGAATAGAATAGAATAGAACAGAACAGAAATGGGGCTCAGGGGGGTTGGTTAAGCGTCCAACTTCGGCTCAGGTCATGATCTCACAGTCTGTGAGCTCGAGCCCTGTGTCGGGCTCTGTGCTGACGGCTCAGAGCCTGGAGCCTGCTTCAGATTCTGTGTCTCCCTCTCTCTCTGCCCCTACCCCGCTCATGCTCTATCTCTCTTACTCTCAAAAATGAATAAATGTTAAAAAATTTTTTTTTTGAAGACCCAATTCCGACAGAGACGCCTAGGCCTCACCTCATTCCTACCCAGCACACACTTGAGCACAGGCTTGTCTTTCTAGACCTCTGCTGTGTCAGTCAAGCTCCTCCTTCAAAAACCTTCAGTGTTGCTTCATTGTCCAAACGAAGCCGAGATATGTTAGCCTGAATTTTGAGGCCCTTCTCAACCTAGACTCATGTGGCTTTCAAGCCTGATTTTCTACTCTTTTCTACCAGGAACCAGAGCTCCTGCCCCTCTGGGCCCCTGTCTCACTGTTTCCCAAGCCTGGCTGCCACCTTCCCACCTTTACACGCATTTCTCCCACTGCCCAGACTGCCCTTCCCTCTGCCATCTCCTGCTGAAATCACACCCATCCCTCAAACCTGCTTCAGGTCCCGTTTCCCCCATGCTGCTTTCTTCCACGATCGTTCCCCCTGGAAGCGGTATCTTGTCACTGGGCCCTTCTCACACGGAGTGTACTCACTCTTCCTGCCTCATTTTGTGGACATTCTTATACGCACATTACTTTCACATCTGGACTGCAAATTCCAATGAAAGTTGGAGCCACTGTGTGTATGATTATTACTTGGTGAGCTTGCTTGTCCTATTTATCCTCTCTGTTCCATCTTCTAAAAAGCAGGAGAAGATCAGGGCACCTGGGTGGCTCAGTCGTTTAAGCTTCCAGCTCTTGGTTTGAGCTCAGGCCGTGGTCTCCTGGTGGTAGTGAGATCAAGCCCCATGTCAGGCTCCATGCTGAGTGTGGAACCTGCTTCGGATTCTCTCTCTCTCCTTCTGCCCCTCTCTCCCGCTCATGCACACTCCCTCTCTCTTTAAAATAATAAATAAATAGGGGCGCCTGGGTGGCGCAGTCGGTTAAGCGTCCGACTTCAGCCAGGTCACGATCTCGCGGTCCGGGAGTTCGAGCCCCGCGTCAGGCTCTGGGCTGATCGCTCAGAGCCTGGAGCCTGTTTCCGATTCTGTGTCTCCCTCTCTCTCTGCCCCTCCCCCGTTCATGCTCTGTCTCTCTCTGTCCCAAAAAATAAATAAACGTTGAAAAAAAAATTTTTTTAAATAAATAAATAAACTTTTTAAAGTCGGAGAAGATCTCCATCATTATAAGGATTAAATGAGTTATCACATGTAAAATGTTTAGTGTAGTGCCTGGCATACATACAGTAAGGGCTCAGTAAATGTTAATTTATGCTATTATGCCATCTGCAGAGTGCCTATCACATCCCTTGTTGGCAATAGACTCACAACAGATGTTTATAAGTGAATAAATTAGCCCATATTAAAATGATTCCTCTAGGGGCACCTGGATGGCTCAGTCGGTTAAGCATCTGACTCTTGATTCCAGCTCAGGTCCTGGTCTTGTGGCTCGTGAGTTCGAGCTCCGTGTCAGGCTCTGTGCTGTCAGGCTCTCTCTCCCTCCCTCTCTCTCTCAAAATAAATAAATAAAGTGATCCCTCTAAAAGTTTCTATTACTGTTGTGATGCCTCCCCGCTTCCTTCAATTCATCTGCTTCTGGGAACCTTTAGTCCTTTATGTCCTTTACAGGGGGCAATTTAAAGATCCTGTGGGAGGGCCCACAATTATCATCCGACCAGAGTGTTAGCTGCTACCGTTGCAAACCCCAAGCAATCTCTCTGGAACTGCCTGTGGAGCAGAAAGCTAGCCTGCCAAGAAGAGGAGAGAGAGAGCAGAGTGCAGGACTGGGCCTTCTCTCCGGGCTCCTACCTCCCCAGGCACCTCCTCTGGGTCCTTTCTGAAACCCGACTGCCCTGTTGTGCCCAGCTCTTGCCTCTCAGACACCGCCTCTCACATTTCCTTTTCCCATTTGACTTCTCTCCCCTACCCTCAAAACTCTTCCTTTTTCTTTCTTCCCTCTTCCCTGTCTAAATACAAGAGTTTAAAAAAGAAAAGAAAGCAAGAAAACAGGAGGCTATGACTCAGGGGACACCCGCCCTCTGTCTCGCAGGCATGCTGGACAGGGGCACCAGGGAAGATGGGTGTGCTCGCCCCTGAGCCACCTCCATCCACAGGGTGGGTTTCCCAAGTTACTGAATGGCATTCATACACCAGCCTGCTCCATGAAAGATCTTTTCAAAGTTTTGTGTAAACAAAGCAAAATTCAAGCTGGCAGCTACAACCAAAATATCAGGCGACTGCAATTCGGCTGCATTTTTCAACTTTTGAAAGGAAAGAAACGGTTCATGCCAAAGTGGTTAAGGCAACCTGGAATCTAAGCGTCTAATAATGTCAGCTCTCTCCTTGGAGTTACACCAGGAGAGGAGTGTCCCCTTCGCTTTTCTCTTGTTTGCCCCTGTGTTTCTCGCCCGTAGAGGAGTAACGTGCCCATTGGATGCCTTTGCCTCTGAAAGCGTAGACTGGCCCCCGGCTCAGCATCAATGTTCAATTGCTCTTAATAATTCTGTTTTGTTGTGCTATTTATGCTGGCTCAACCTCCACAGGGTCCCTTGGAAACTTTCCTCTTGAGAATCAAGCCAACCTCTTTCGACTACAGATGGTTCTGTTTTTATCCACGGGAGTTTTATGGTGTGGCAATGCCACGTCTGGAATTTCAGCCGGAGCCACACGAGAAGTGTTGTGTGAACGTACATGTGCACACTTCTCCCCCACCTCTCTCGAATTCTCCAAGTCGGGCGTTCAAAATAAAATATGCCAGGAAAATGAAAAGCTGGATCTAAAAAAAAAAAAAAAACAGGCTGGACACAGAAGCTACAAAAGCAGCACATCACAAAACCATATTGGTAGGAGCTCTGATTTCCACCCCCTGAAATTTGTTGATACTATATATACAGTCATGTTTATTTCTCTGTCAAAAACCTAATTCGTAACTGCTTTTACTCCTGCCCTCATTCTGTATCTGGTTTCAGGCACGTCTCTTCCTGGTTGTCTCTCTCAACCTCAAAACATTCCCTGACCAGGAACAAATGATTTATGGGTCAGGAATAAGCAGTTTCCAGGCTCAGTGACCACAAAAGGTCTCCTTCACCAGACCCGGAGCTGAATCAAAGATGAGCCCAGAATTCTTTTTTCTTTTTCATTATATATTGCCCTGACACCATTCCCTCCTTTGTTGAACTATTTTCATTCTGCACTTTGGGTCTTTTTCCCTCAACGGAGGCTATTAAAAAACAAAACAAAACAAAACTTTTGAAAAGCTGAACACCAGTGCACCCAGAACAATTAATGTCCCGCCATGCATTCACTCTAATTATAATCTTTGTTACTTGAGGAACAGAGATCACATATTTGCATCCCACCGGTAGGCTGAGGCTCCTGAATCTCAAAAGAAAAGCAAAGAGTAAAAGATAATGCTGTTGCTGGGCAAGTTTTCAGGGTTCTGTGACACATTTCCTTTCCGGTTCCTCCCATTTGTAATTTTAGCAATTTGTGGGAAAGATGAATGATAGACAATTAATCAAAATAAAACATATGGCAAGGGTTATAAAGCCAAGCTTTTATTGCAGTGACACCTTACAGTAGGGGAGGTTATAATTGCAATGGCAAAGGCAACACAGAAAATAAAAAAAAAAAATGAGCTTGTATGAATCATGTCTTTATGACACTGATGGCTTTTCTCTTCATTGTCATCCCAGATGAGGAAGAGATCAGAGCCATAAATCCATTTAGCCATTTGCTGTACTTTCTAGTTCATAATAAAGTTGTCAAACCGTGAGACAGATTGAACTCTTTCCAGAGGTACATTCTATCATGGATATTATTTTTCCATTTTCCTTTCACAGGCCATCATGACCGGTATACTTCTGCTGGTGGCTCACAAAGAGTGGACCAAGAGATACCTGGTAAATATATAGACCTTGAGTAGGATGGTTGAATAGGTTTGAAGGTCAAACCTCTGCCAGTTCAGGATGGAACATAGAGAATGTGATTTCCAATTATAATTGAGTTCCTTCTGATTGATGCCTTACTATGACGGATTTCAGTAATAAACTGGCTTTAAATGAATATTTTTTATTTTTATTTTAGAGAGAGAGAGAGCATGAGTGGGAGAGAGGGAGGGAGAGAGAGAAAGAGAGAGAGAGAGAGAGAGAGAGAGACTCACACAGGCTCCACTCTCAGCTTGGACAGAGCCCGATGCAGGGTTTGATCCCACAACCCTGGGATTGTGACCTGAACTGAAATCAAGAGTCGGACGCTCAACCAACTGCCACCCAAGTGCCCATTAAATGAATAATTTATACCTGATTTCTTCTCCAAACACTTTCTACAAGTTCCTGCGATTATTGTAAATATTTAAGTATTCCAATTTGGAGAGGACAGAACCAATGTTATGCTCCCAAATTTCATTCTGAATAAATGGATCTATAGGCTCCTCTGTTTTTAATAATGTATGTTTAAGTCTCAACTCCTCAGCTTGGGATGTCCTTCCGCTGTCTCTGTTACTTCTCCCCCCCCAAAAAAGTATGGGAAGTCTATGATATATTGCATTTCAATAGTAGGGAGCCAAGTAATCCCAGGATATAGAAAGACCACTTTGTTCCGATCATAGATCTTCCCATGGCTCAAATAAGTGTGAGTCACCTGGGAATCTGGTTAAAATGTAAATTCTGATACAGTAGATCTGGGGGAGGTATGAGATTCTACATTTCTAACAAACTTCCAGGGATGTCAGTGCTACTGGACCATGGACCATGCCCTGACTAGCAAGGTCCTAGGATAAGGCAGGGATTCTGGTATTCATCTTTTTCCCACCGTAAGCTGGCTCTTAACACATGATAGAAGATAAATAAACACATGTTTGTTGAATGGAATTCAATTAGTTTTTGGCTCAGTTGGCTGATATGTTATTCTCCCAGAGTGTAGATTCAAGAAGAGAATAAAAGGGCCTAAAGAGAAAATTGTAACCCATTTCTCCTTCACTTCCCAGTAAAAGAGATTAATATCCAACAACGCTTTCTTTCTCCACATCGCAGAGAAGCTTTTGAAGAATCTAGTTTCCAAAGTAACAATTTATTTTTGTTTTATTTTCAGTGAGAAGCTAGTTTCACCTTTGTGATTCTAAGCATTATGGGATGTCCACTTCATTTTGCGATAGCCTTGGAATCTGCTCTCCTTGGTCCATATTGCTTCTACTCGCTTTCTTTCTCCACATCGCTGAGAAGCTTTTGAAGAATCTAGTTTCTAAAGTAACAATTTATTTTTGTTTTATTTTCAGTGGGAAGCTAGTTTCACCTTTGTGATTCTAAGCATTATGGGATGTCCACTTCATTTTGCGATAGCCTTGGAATCTGCTCTCCTTGGTCCATATTGCTTCTACTCGTTTTCAGGGATTGCGGGGACCGGTTACCTCGGTTATGCAGTTGCCTTCCCTTTTCCATATGCAAAATTCCCATCAGCTTGCGTGGACCCACCACACTATGAAGCGTACCACCTGACGCTTCAAGCCTTCGACCTGTGCCTGAGCTTCGCCATGTTCTGTGTGTCCCTGACAGTGTTCATCAAGCTTTCTGCAGGACTTATCTGGAATAGACACATACATGTAAGTTTTCAGAAAGGGGGAACCAGTTTTTTCCATCCTGAATGCTAAAATGGAAAGTCTGCCATATTAGTACCTGATCTGTCTCTCTTACTTATCACTGTATCTTTTATAATCAGACTTTTCCCACTATTTCTACTTCTACTCCAGCAAAGAGGCTGATATACACCAACATCAAATTTACCTTTCTAACTTTTTCTAAGATGGCTAATAAGAATATTAATAATATTTGGGGCATCTGGGTGGTTCAGTCGGTTGGGCGTCTGGCTTCGGCTCAGGTCATGGTGTCACGGTTCATGGGCTCAAGCCCTGTGTTGGGCTTTGTGCTGACAGCTCAGAGCCTGGAGCCTGCTTCAGATTCTGTGTTTCCCTCTCTCTCTGCCCATCGCCAGCTCACATTGTCTCTCTCTCTCTCTCTCTCTCTCTCTCTCTCTCTCTCTCTCTCCCTATCTCTCTCAAAAATAAACATTAAAAAAATTTTTGAAGAATATTAACAATATGATAGTAATAGAAGTATGAACTGAATGTTTACTATGTATCAGTGTACTTCCCATTTCACACATAGTAGACTATAGCTAAAAAATGATGTAATGTGAGAGCTCCTGAGTGGCTCAGTCGGTTATACTCCCAACTTCGGCTCAGGTCATGATCTCACCGCTTGTCTGTATGAGCCCCACGTCAAGCTCTATGCTGACAGCTTAGAGCCTGTTTCAGATTCTGTGTCTCCCTCTCTTTCTGCCCCTCCCCTGCTCATGATTTATTCCTGTATCTCAAAAATAAACAAATATTAAAGAAATAAAGAGAATTATGTAATTTGCCCAACATCACACAGCCACTGAGCAGGAGGACCAGATTCAGAACCCAGAGGTATTTTTCTTTTTTTTTTTTTTAATTGTTTTTTTTTTTTTTAACGTTTATTTATTTTTGAGACAGAGAGAGGCAGAGCATGAACGGGGGAGGGTCAGAGAGAGAGGGAGACACAGAATCGGAAGCAGGCTCCAGGCTCTGGGCCATCATCAGCCCAGAGCCCGACGCGGGGCTCGAACTCACGAACCGTGAGATCGTGACCTGAGCTGAAGTCGGACGCTTAACCGACTGAGCCACCCAGGCGCCCCCCAGAGCTATTCTTCTTAACAGTTCAGATTTATCCTGGGCTTCTTGTCACCCACATTGTATCCTCTCTCCTTCGCTAGACATCAAGATGCATAATTCTGGCCTCCAGGAGGGTTAGAGCAGGATCAACTGGGAGAACAGTACAAGTGATTTCTGATTCCAAATTCCTACATCTGATATGGGTCACTCCATTGTGGGTTGAACAGCCTCCTCCTGGAAAGAGATATTTCCCACTGCAAACTCTTATACTGGCTTGATGATTCAAGTTAGTTTTATATTAAGGTCAGGTGAACTTGAGTTATGTTAGCCAATTTTTTTCCCGGTTTGATCATATCAGCACAGATCAGCAAAGCTGGAAGACAAGAACTTGGCACTCTCAATACCTTTTGTGGTCAGTCTTGTCCTTTCAACTTCTACATAAGTCTGCAAAGGAAATCCTGTACATTCTTAGGAACAGAGTTGAT